>NW_024504122.1:1823444-1898038 GCF_017590055.1 Onychostruthus taczanowskii
GCCGGGGTCCGCGGGGCCGCTCAGCCGCCTGCGGGGCCGACGCGGATCGGCCGATGCGCCGCCGCGGCAGCCCTGGACCGAGTCCGAGTTGCTGGCGCTGGAGACCGTCCGGCCCGAGCACGTCCTGGGGCTGTGCCGGGTGACGGAGAGTAAGTGCGGGCCGGTCCCCGGGGCGGCGGGGGCTCTGCCGGCCGGGCCGCCGCGGCCGGGCCGCGCCTTCGGCGTGGGGAGGCTCAGGCGCGCTGGCCGGGGGGCGCCCGCCGGCAGCTCCCGTACAACTTCCAGAAAGTTTGGGGGCTTTTGTGTTGTTTGTGGGTTTTGATTTGTTTGAGGCTTTTTGTTTTTTTGGTTTTTTTGGTTTTTTTCCTCTGGGCTGTTGATCTCTGCTTTTCTGTCCCGATCGCATCCCATTCTTGCTCTGCTACCTGGCACTTCCCATGCCTTTGTTTCTCACATCCTTAATTTTGTCCTGTTTTCATGAAGCTTCTGCAAAACAACGAGCAGTACGTATCTTATCGGGCTGGGGCTAACAAAAAGGGAAATTCATTTGGTAAGTGGTCAGAGGTGTTTTGAAGCGTTACTATATTTTTTCTCTCTCTTCTAGATTATTTATGCAAACCTGAGGACAACATTTACAACATCGACTTTACCAGGTTTAAGATCCGGGACCTTGAAACTGGAACAGTACTATTTGAAATTGCGAAGCCATCTGCTTCAGGTACAGCATGCAAACGTTGCAGGGAGGATAGGGAGACTCAGAGAGCTGAGAGGTTGCAATGCACGACCCATGCAAACCGAGCAAAAGGGTCCTTTGGTATATGTCCTGATGACTACATTCTTCTCCTTTAGGCATAGGACTGAGTTTATCTATGCTGAGCAACTTGTGATAAAAATGTGATTATTGTTGGATGGGAGAGAACTATTGACTGGCAATCTTCCTTTTTTGGGCTGGTTATGATAGAGATTAGTTCATGTGCATTGGCAGTTGTGAGGGGGGATATGTGAGATTGAGGGGAGGGGTGGCTCCAGTTCTGGAGCCACCACAGCTGGGCCAGCTGTCATGGCAAGTCCTTTCTTTTACTTCATGCCAGTGTAAGTCTCAGACCAATTGCTAAATGCATTCATATTCAGTACCTAAGCAGTCGGCAGCTTGTCCTGATACACCCACTAGCCAGCATCACCTCAGGTGTACAGTAGGAGCAGAGTAACTCCAGGCTGGTGTGTTTTCTAGAGCACGCTGAGGAGGATGAAGATGACAGCAGTGAACTGGATGCAA
This sequence comes from Onychostruthus taczanowskii, assembly GCF_017590055.1. Lineage (NCBI taxonomy): Eukaryota > Metazoa > Chordata > Aves > Passeriformes > Passeridae > Onychostruthus > Onychostruthus taczanowskii. The sequence continues at coordinate 1,824,721 of NW_024504122.1, forward strand.
GTGCAGGTCGCTTTGTTCGCTACCAGTTCACCCCAGCGTTTCTCCGTCTTCGGACTGTTGGTGCAACGTGAGTATGAGTTCATGGAAAGAAGGGAGAATTGGATGTTTACAAAGTGTTACTTGGCAGTTTATAACAAAACTGGGTTGAAGACTCGAGAGAGCCTATCGTAGACTACAAATATCAAACTCTCTGTAGAGGACTCTTGTGTAGCCTCATGCCCAAGGCTCTGTTCTTCCCAATGACTGTTTTTTTCCTGATTCTTCCATGCAGAGTGGAATTCACAGTAGGAGAAAAGCCAGTGTCAAACTTCCGAATGATTGAGAGGCATTACTTCCGAGATCGCTTGCTGAAGAACTTTGATTTTGATTTTGGTTTCTGCATCCCCAGTAGCAGGAACACATGTGAACACATTTATGAATTCCCTCAGCTCTCAGAAGACCTTAGTAAGTACCTCCTTTGCTGCAGTGAGTGGTGCTTTGTTTGTGTGTGCATCTGCTCATTCTCTCCCTCTGCTTGTGAAAGAAGTTGTGACTGGGATTGAGGGGACAGGAACAAACAGATACAGGTTCCCAGTTTAGCAATGTGTAATCTTCTCTGAATTAGAGATTTGTGCTGCAAAGTCTCCACCTTTGAAAATGAAAGCCTAAGACAACCTGTGCTAAGTCACAGGCTGCAAGAACTGATCAGAGTCACAGGGCTGACATGCCTGATGCCTCGTAGTGTGGCCCAGAAGAAAACAAAGCACCAAAGAAAGGGTTCCTTTTATAGCCACCCATCTGTTTTCTGCACTTGCTTGTTAGGGCTAGAGTATCCTGCTTTGGAACAGAACTGGTTCTTCCCTGAGGTCTGTTTTTAAGCCTGCTAAGATCTCTGCAAACACAGATTGCACAGGGTATGTTTGACCTCGGGGTGGATAGAGCAGAGGCACAGGGGCCCTTCTGGGGCTGCCTGGCTGTGGGGAAGGTTTGGGGTTTTCATCCCGCCTGTGTACGTGTGGGGAGCTCCTTCTGCTTACAGTTGGGATGATTGCTTGGCTCCATTCATGGCTCTGGCAGTTTCTAAGGTTATTTTGAGTAAGGTTACTTCATTCCCCCTCTGTTTGCTTTTACTGCACTTGTCCTGTGAATGGGAAGAAGGGAAAGGGCAGGGTGCAGCCTTTGAAGTAAGCTCAGAAGAGCAATTTGCTTCTCTTCCTGGGGTAGGGCAGAGCATCAGCCTAGTGAATCCAGTGGCAGAGTCCTTTTTATCCTGACTGTGGCTGGCTGTTGGAGGTAATGGAGCTTTCTCTTTCACAGTCCGGCTGATGGTTGAAAACCCGTACGAGACGCGCTCGGACAGCTTTTACTTTGTGGACAACAAGTTGATTATGCACAACAAGGCCGACTATGCTTACAATGGAGGACAGTAATCATTCTGTCTGCTGGATGCTGTGATGCCCTTAACCATTCCAGATATGCAGGAGTGGACTGGAGTTGCTGTCTCGTGCAACAAAGCTTCTTGCCAAACTTTTTCTCTGTGCATGAGGCTGAGGACATGAAGCAAAGACGACGGCTCCTCAAAGGAAATCTCCCTGCAACAACACCTCTCTATCTGAGACTCGGCGTTTCCTGCCTCTCCTTCTCTGTTCCTGGCTATCTTCTGATAACCTTGTTAGGTCAGTGATCAGAGGGACTCTTAGACAATTCTTGCTCTTAGTCTTTCTAGTTAGTTTGCACCTTTAGTGCTTCTGATGTTTCACCTCTTAGGTGAATATCCCTTTTCAACAGGTCAGGTTATTTGTGTTAAGCTGTTTCTTAGCAGGAAAATCTTAACCCCTTCAAGTAGCTAGCAGCTTGAAGAGCAGATCTTTTGTTCAGTTGCATAGATCATCTCTTCAGTGGCAGTGGTTTTGTTTGTGGCATTGCTGACATTGTTTTTTAGGGTGCATCGCAATATTCTCCAGTGGGAAAGAGACTAATTCAGCTTCTAAGCAGTGCAGGAATATTCCATCTGCCTCTGGGGGCCTGAGCTGCCCCTAAGAGCATTTAAGCTCTGTTTTGCCAGAGATTTCACTAGAGATAGAGATGGAGGGAAAAGGGCGTTGTCCTTCTGTTTGAGCTTTTGTGAGCAAACTGTTGAATTTTGGAGCTCAGGGGTCAACCTTAGAGCTGAAATTAATCTCACTATATTTACCATTTCTTCTTCTTCCCTTTGTAGGAATTTTTGGCCCTTGGTACAAAATGTATTGCTTTTTAGGTGGACAGTACATTGTCAGCCTGACTGGGGTGAAGGTGTCACTCTAGTGGGGCTTAGAGGAAAAAGGGAGAATATGGAAAATCACTTGAAAAATGAGTAGGAAGCAGAGCTTCCTAGGCTTCAGTCTGTATTTGTAAACCTGACTGATCTGTCAGAGTTGCTGTGAGCAGCACCAGCTCATTTTCTTTGTTGCAGTGGAGATATTAGTAGCTAAAAGCTTCCCAGGTCAGATCACTCAGTGTTATGGAGTGGGATCCTTGGAAAGTGAGAATGTACATGGTTCTCTTTTTCATTGTTCCCATCACTGCTCTGCCTGCTCAGCTGCTTATTTATGGTTTAGGAAGTCATGCTGCTGAGGTTGATACCACAGCTGTGTTTGGGATCTGGCAATGGGAGACAGCATCATGCAGTGGGAAGAGGAGGACCTGTGTCTTGCCAGTAGCTGTGCTGGGGAAAGCTCCCAACTGTGCAAAATCTCAGCTATTGGAACTTTTTTTGCCAGTTTTGCTGGCTCTCCAGACTGGTACTTTTCCTGTCCCCATGCTGGGCTGGTCAGTTGTGTCTCTTGTTAGAGGAATTAGGTTGTGTCTAGACTGGAGATCTTTCCTAATACTAGTTCCATTTGTTCTTGAGACTGTTAAAACCTAACTCTTCAATGGTTACCTGTTGTGCTAAGAGGGATTCAGCGTAGTTTGTGTTTTAGCAGGATTGAGTGGGGTGGACATCAGAGCCTAGAGCCTGTTAATGCAGACAGCAATAGGAAACCACAGCAATAGGAAACCACTGCCTTTACTGCCACATTAGTGAAAGTAACTTTGGCGTGGAACATCAGCTGGCATCAGAGTAAGGAGTGAGAGTGTGTGGGGTGGCAGCCATGAATGAATCTCCAGCTCTTAGGAAGATACTTAATTATGATTAACCACAACAAATGACCTGTTCTGGGTGGAGCATTAATCATAAGCAACCACAACAAATGTCTTGGGAATGTGGAGGGGCAAGGTCTGCCTGATGGAAAGATGAAGAACTATTCTGCCACCATCGATCCCCTCCAGCATCTCCACAGGCACTAATGCAATCTTGTTTGGGATCTTCAGGATTAGTTAAAGCTGCTGTTGAGGTGGACCCTGAGATGCCTCTTACAGTGAACACCTTCCACAGCCCTCATGCTGTGCCTCTGAGGTGGGAAGCATTTGCTTTGCTCTAAGTTACTCACCACAAAGCAGAACTGCCTGGAAGTGTGCTTTTCATCCTGAAGTGTTCAGAAATAGCATCTGAAGAGCCTACTCGTTATCCCCTGGCAAATTTTAGCATATTGAACTGAATTTTATATGTTGTATAAATCCAGGTGCCTTTAAACGTTACTTTTATCACACTTTCTACATGAAGCAACCTCTCGCTTTTCTTACGAGTGTGACGATTCCCATCTGTTTCTGTCGCTGTAAAGGTTCCTCAAAGGCGGATGGGCTCGTCCCCAGGGCGGGCGGGGGCGCGCACGGGCAGTGGGGGCGCGCACGGCGCGCGCGCGCCATCTAGCGGCTGCTGGCGGCGGGAGCGCGCTGCCGGCGTTGGGTCCCGCTAGGAAAAGGGAATTCCTGTCCTTGGCTGTCAGCGGAGACGAGGAAACGGCACCGAAGCGGTTGCTTTCACACTGGTGAATGTGTTCGCTATTCAGCAATAAAAGGGAGAAGTGGAGGAAAACCGGGAGACTCGCAGGCAGCAGTAGCGCCCTGCGGGTTTTAGCTGAGTTTGTTTGCTTTGCCAAATCAGAAGGTCTTTGCCCTAAAAGCATGCTGCAGGAAAAAGAAAGTCCCTATAAGAGGGCAACCCAGCACTGAAAAAGTTGATTGTAATCCAGAAAGTCAGGGATTTCCAAACTCCTGTCCCTACTTTAGTAGCTTGCTTAGGATTCCTTTTCTCTTAGGTACTTTCTATAAAGCCTCTTTTCTTTGTGGCAGGGATGATTTCTTTGGTAAACATGGTTTAGCAGACCAGCTTCCTTCTGGAGTGTGTGCTCTGGTGTTTTAATGATGGGTCAAAGCTACTCATGCCAGTGAGCTTGGAAGAAATTCCACTGGGATCACATCCTTGACAGGTGGATGGTCAGCTGTAACCTGGTGCTGCAGGCAAAGGAGATGCTTTCAGTGTCAGTTGGAGTTTGAGCAAGCAAAAAGGTATCAAAGACTACTTCTCTCAGGTTTTGTGCTGAGTTGGAAAAAGAAAAAAGTTGGGACCATACTGAGTTCAGCTTAAAACTTCAAAAAGAAAGGGACCAAACCCACAAGCTCATAGTATGTTTTTTCCAGTATTTGTCCTCTTATCACCAGGACCTCTTTTTCCCATTTTTGAAGCAAGGGCTTTGGATCCATGCCAGCAAACTTCCTGGAAAGCTATTTTCCTACCTTGAGTGTTGAATACATGCTGCACCTTGTGAAGGAAGGTCATCTCTTCTTGTATGGATTGGGTACTTCTGTCCTTGTCCTCTGTTTTTGGTAGGAAATGTCTTGTGTGTGTACTTGAGGACTCTCAATGTCTCATGTTGCAGAGGAGCAGCAGCCTCTTCTCTGGTGCTTGGGGATGCTTATTCATTATCTGAGGGTTCAGGAAGAATAAAACAAGTGTTTAGCGGTCAGAAGTGAAGGAGGAAGGTGGTGGTGAAGCAGTAAGGTCCAAATGTAGCAACTCTACTTCTCAGCTCTGTGTTTCATCACATCATCGTCAGCTGTTTCCCAGCCTTCTGCCCTGCTGTCCTGTGACATGGAGCTACCTTGTGCTACCCCAGAGCCTGGCTGGCTGTCGGCTGTGACTCGGACACAAGCACTGCCATCTCCTGTCCTTGCCGAGGACGAGGCTGAGTGATGGCAGCCTGGTGGAGTCAGCACCTCTTCCTCTTCAGCAGCAGGACAGTGAACACCAGCAGACGCCCTCTCCGCCTGCCTGGATCCCAGTGCTGTTACAGGACACATATTTATATTTCTCACAGCGTGGCCTTGGGGCTGCTGGCGCGTGGACTCCTCTGTGCTGTCCCCTTCGGACCCTGCTCCCGTGGCCGTGGCAACGCCGCGGGGCTGTCCTGGTGGCCGGGGTGTCCCCGCGGTGCCGCTGTGTTTGTACACCCGTGGTTTTGTCACCAGCAGTAGGAATAAAGGACCTTCCTTTCCTTTCCTTTCCTTTCGCGGCGCGTGCGCGCCGTGGCCCCGCGCTCCCTCAGGCGGCGCGATGGCGGCGGCGGCGATGGCGGCGGTCGTGTCCCGCTGCGGCGGAGCTCCCCGGGGTGAGGGCGGCGGAGCGGCTTCCCTCTGCTGGGGCTGCTCGGGGGGCTGCGGGGCACCCGGGAGGGGCGGGAAGGGGCCGCGGCCTGCGCGGGAGGTGGCGTCCCGGTGCCCTTCAGGGCCTGCCCGAGGCGAGTCCCCTCCGGCGCGGGAGTGGCGCCGCCCTTCAGCCGGGCCGCGGCTGAGGCCGCGGGAAGGTGTCCCGGCTCCGGGGATCCTCACGGGCCGGCTGCACCCCTGGCCCGGTGTGAAGGGCGGCGGCGGCGCTGAGTGCCCTCCCCGCTTCCAGCGCTGGCCCTGCGGTGCCGCCGGCTGCACACCGTGTACCAGAGCGCGGAGCTGCCCGAGACACACCAGATGCTGCGGCAGACGGTCCGGGACTTCGCAGAGAAGGAGCTGATGCCGCTGGCAGCGCAGCTGGACAAGGAGCACCGCTTCCCGGCCGAGCAGGTGGGTGCCAGGGTTGGGAAGGCACAGCCAGAGACCCTCCCTTCCCGGTGCCCTGGGGCAGGACCACTGGGGCTGAGGCAGAATGTACATCCAGCGCCGGTTTAGCAGAAAATTAAAGTTTAGACCAACTCGTTGCTCTGAATGTGAACGTTGTAATTCCCACAGGGCATTTTGAGCTCTTCACTTTTATTTGTGTTTCTCTGTATCTGACTTTAGTACCACTGAGTTTTTAGTTGTCTTACCGACTTATCTGTGGACTGTAATAAAAATTATAAAATTGCTTTTAAAAATTAATCAAATACTTTTGCAGACTACACATAATGGTTTATGGTGAGGAATCATAGATGGCATGAATGCATTTCAGATGGTGGAAAAAAACGATCAGGAGGTACATGCTGTTCATCCTCTGGGGCTGTGAATAAATTGAAATTGCAGCCAAACCAGTGATTTCTCATGTGCAAAGACACCAGTGTGCATATTAAGCAATGAAATACAAAGCTGCAGCAAAATAGATCCTGTTACATTAGCCAAGAGACTGCAGGCAAACACTGTCAGAGGCATGAGACTTTTGTCACATTCCTCTTTCTCTTAAGGTATAAGGATGGTAGCCAGGAAAGTCACACCCTAAAGAAGAAAATAACTTTACTCCTTACTGTTCTCATCTGAGAATTTTATATTTGATTCTGAGTCTTTTGAATTGAATGTGTAGGGGAAAATTCAAGATGCCAGCGAGTGTTTAATAAGATGAAGCAACATACATCGAATCAGTGGCTGTCTTGTTCATCTTCTGTATTTAATGTGGAGGATTGGTGTTTTGGGTGCCCACATAGGAGGGAAATTATGTATCTAAAAATTCTCCTTAGTTGCTCTAAAAGCAAGCAGAGGCTTATGGTTGCAAAGCAAGGGGTCTAGCTGGGAAACTTGGGGTGGATTGATTGCAATGTAACTAACAAAAAAATTCTTTGGGAAGCAAGATTTGGCTTTATTGGGAATGAAAAAAAAATCACCTTGCACCACTGTTTTCTGCAGTCATTCATTCTGTAAAATTCTTCCTTTGTGCAGTCCTAGGCTGAAGCTCAGCAGACTCAAAGGTAAAATTCTGATGATTTTTATCAGCTAGATTTCCATTTCTACTGACAGGAGACATGCAAGGGTAGAGCTTTGGTGGGAGGCTGAGGAAATGCTGGTGGAGTTCTGTCTCCGTATTTCACCTTCAGAAGGCTCCCTCCTTCCCAGTACTGAAGAAAGCTCTTTAAACAAGCAAGAGCCTAAACAACAGTGACTGTGTACAGCTCCTGCTGAAGTCACTGGGATCTGGGGACACTTACCAGTTTGTTCAGATTCCCATTTCACCAGGAGTTGCGTGCATCTTTTCCTCTGGGTGTGGCCCTCTCATGACATGTCGTGCTCTCCACGTGTCTGTATTTGCTGGCACGCTGGTGCTGCAGAGGATGGCAGCTGTCCATTCCCCGTGTGCAGGTGAAGAAGATGGGTGGCTTGGGGCTGCTGGCTATGGACGTGCCAGAGAAGTACAAAGGAGCAGGCCTCGACTACCTGGCCTATTCCATCGCCGTGGAGGAGATCAGCAGGGGCTGCGCGTCCACGGGCGTCATCGTCAGCGTCAATAACGTGAGTGTGAGGGGCAGGCGTGGCACAGGGGTGTTTGGGAGAAGTGGATCTGTTCCTGGGCTGGGTTCTCTGGTGTGTTGGAGAGCACATTAGAGAGCTACTCGATTGGTTGTACCTTCAAGAGGCACTAACAGCACGAAATTCTTAAAGTCCCTGTATTTAGGGCCAATACTCAAGTTTGGCTCTGAAGAGCAGAAGCACCAGTGGATTGCTCCCTTCACCAATGGAGAGAAAATTGGATGTTTTGCCCTCAGTGAACCAGGTGATGTGACTGTTACCATCCCTGTTGCAAAGAATGTGGTGTAGCTTCTTTCCTTGGTCAGGTCTGGGATGGGCTTTAGGTCTTTGAAACTGGAACAGTTTGTAGGAGGATGGTTTATAGCAGTTCTGTGTGAATGGAGTCTCAGTAACCAAGGCATGAACTGCCATCCTATGGTCCCTGCTGAAAATACCCATTCCACGTGAGCAGAGCTCTGCAAGACATCTTACACACATGGGCCTTTCCATGTTCTGTGGGAGGGACGGTGGTGACACTGCCACAGTTCAAGAGGTGCCATGAGCTGATGGGGTGTAGGTGGGGGGTGGTTCACCCCCAGAGTGTCACTGATCACCTGAGGCTTGTTTGCTGCTGCTTTGCTCAGGAAACGGCAGCGACGCCGGTGCAGCCTCCACTGTGGCGCGCCTGGATGGGGACGAGTGGGTGCTGAACGGTACCAAGGCCTGGATCACCAACGCCTGGGACGCCTCGGCCACCGTGGTGTTTGCTACTACGGATAAATCCCTGAAGCACAAGGTGTGGTAGTTTGCATCAGTCAGGGAAGAGGGGTGGGAGTGAAGGAGTTTTGGTGAAGCACTTTGCCACAGCAGGGACTCTTGTTTTTAGAGCCGTGCAGGCATTGACCAGAGGAGTGGCTGATGTGCGTTGGTTTTGTTCTGTCTCAGCTCTCCTCTCCCTCCTCCTGGTTACCTGGACGTGTGGCTTTTATGTAAAATGGAGGGAACCTGTTGACAGCCAAGGAAGTGGGAAGGTAAAAAGACACCATTGCTAAGAGCTTGGGTCTTGTTGCAGGGCATTAGTGCATTCCTGGTTCCCATGCCAACAGCTGGGCTGTCACTGGGGAAGAAAGAAGACAAACTGGGAATCCGAGCCTCTTCCACTGCTAACCTGATATTTGAGGACTGCCGGATACCCAAGGGCAACCTCCTGGGGCAGCCAGGAATGGGCTTCAAAATCGCCATGGTAAGAGAGGGATGGGGTGCAGCTGTGGGGGTGCACAGCTCTAGCTCCCAAGCTTACAGTTTTGTAAACCGTTTCCAGAGGCAGTCACTTCAGTGAGGACTGCTTTCATAAGCTGTTCTGTGTCGTGTTAAACTGCTGACCCTTCTTGCCAGCATGGGAGGAATCATTCCTAGAGCTTGATGAATGTTTAATTTACAGAGATCTTTGATATCACTTTTATTGTGGCAATTCTCAGCTGGAGCGGTGTTGATACCACTGAGGTGCTGTGTCAACAGGGGCAGTATATTTCAATTTTTCTTCTTTCCCAATCCTCTGTTCCAGTTGTACCCATAGATAAAGGGAAAACATGGCATTTCCCCATGTGAGTACTGTGGCAGAGGAAAGTTGTCCTGGAGGTCCGTGACAACTTCTGCAGAGTGTCTAAAGGTGAATGACAGCTGAGTTATGGTATGCGTGTGACTTCTGAGGAGGAGCAAGGCAGCTGGGAACAGCTTTGTTTCCTGCAGTGAAGCACTGTCCTTTGAGAGTGGTCACTGCTCCCTCTGGAGGGGCAAAACACCCTTTGTTGGCCTGACATTTTAGGTTGAGCTCCCTGGATCAGAGCCCATTCCATTATGTCCAGAACTAATAGTGGTTGGTGACTGACAGGTTCTTTTAAAGACCTTCAGCCTAGGGTTGAGAAGATAAAGCCTTTTCTCCCTGTGCTGCAATTTCTTCCTTTTGCACAGAGGGGCAGAGTAGGTGTTTGAGTTAAGTTGGGTAATTGACTGGGTTCACTAATGAGTTTGAAAAACGCTTTCTTTCCCATGTGTGTCCAAAAGATGAGGGTAAAAAAGGAAAACTGACCAGATTTCCAAAGTAAAATCAGGTGCAGAGTGCATTTGGTCTGCCTGAGGAGTTCTTTCCAGCCCCTTCCAGAGCAGATCCTTGTGCTGCTTCCCTTATTTTGCTCCCTCTGTTTTTCGCCCAGCTAATAAGCAATCCTTCTCATTTCTCCTTCTGCTGTTGAACTCCTGCCTTCTCTCTGCAGCAGCAGTGCTTGTTACAGCTCTCTATTCCTGCATAACTGGGAACATTGTGAATCAAGGAGGTCTCTGAACAGAATATTTTAAAGCTACAGCAGCTTTCCAGCAACATCAGAAATGTGTGTGTACTATTCTTGCTCAAGTATGACTTGACTTACATGTATTTCATGTCTTCCTCAGCAAACTCTGGATGGAGGAAGGATTGGTATTGCCTCACAGGCACTTGGAATAGCACAGGCAGCTCTGGACTGTGCTGTGGATTATGCTGAGAAGAGAATGGCCTTTGGGTCACCCATCACAAAGCTCCAGGCAGTGCAGGTATGAGCAGGGCACACAGGCTGCTGGGGCTGGTGGAAAGGCTGTGTGGGTGTGGTATCAGGCACACAGTGCACTTTGTACTGTCTGGGATAAACAGGGTGATAATTCTGTTTTCAAATGCTGTTAAAACTAATTGTTGGGACAGAGGCTCCTTTTCCTTAGACAGCCCCAAGGGTGGAAGAACTCAGCTGGCCGCTTGTGCAGGCAGAGGCCCTGGACCAAAGGCATTCTTTGTTGTTGTAGTTCAAGCTGGCAGACATGGCTGTGGCCTTGGAGGGTGCACGCCTGCTGACCTGGAGAGCTGCTATGCTGAAGGACAATGGAAAGCCCTTCACTAAGGTATTTCCAGCCCTGCTTTTGTCCAGCAGCCACAGCACAAAGCCGGGGAGCCCCACTCCACAGAGCGTTGCTGTGCTCAGCGCCTGCCCAGCCAGCGCTGCTGGGGCGTAACCCCGAGCAGGTCCTGGGCCTGCTGCCCACCCTTGGGCAGCCCCCTGAGCTCAGCGCTGGTCGTAGCCAAGGGGAGAGGGGTGGCTGCTCTCAGCTGGCACCATCATCAGGCCTGTGTCTGCACAGCTGCTCTGTGAGTGTTCAGGCTCCTTGTGCAGGTGAGGAGTTCCTTTTCGTACAGCTGCACTCTCAGTGATGTTTTCCTTCCCCAAAGGAAGCGGCAATGGCCAAACTGGCTGCATCAGAAGCTGCAACGTCCATTGCTCATCAGGTAACTGTCAATTGAGAATTGTGACATGTTATGTGGGAAGGGACTTTGGATGTCTCACAAGTGCTTTGGGAAGGTGGGATGGAATTTACTAATTGATATTTGAAACACACCAACCAAAGCAAGCAACCCACCCTATGGCTGAAGCCGTTTAGCACAACCATCTCCACAGGTTGTGGGGAAATAGGAGGAGGGCAGGGGTTTGTACTGGCCTGTGGCAGCTGTATTATTGAAGTGGCCTGTGCCTGCTGCTGTCCAGGGCAGTGGCAGTTTTAAGGAGCAGCAGCAAAATGTGGGAGAGAGCATGGGGCCACTAGTCATCACCACTGCACCTGGATGAGATCCTCTGTTCCTTGGTTTAGTGTCCCCTGTCTTTCATAAAAGCATCAATATGAATATTATTCATAAATATAATATGGATCACTAACAGATACCTGTGAAGCAATTAACTGCCCATCTGGAATATCCACATCATTCTTACCCAGATCAATCCTGTGTATTCCTACGATCATAAATGAGCTGCAGTCATCCCCATGTGTCCCACCCTCCCCATTATGCTTGCAGTGGGCTCAGTTCCTCTTAAAATGGCTGTTTGTGTGCGTGTGCATTCTGTAGAAAACAGATTTCGTGACCCTACTTTCTTTGTAAGCTGCTGCCTTTGTTTCAGGCTATCCAGATCCTGGGGGGGATGGGCTACGTGACAGAGATGCCAGCGGAACGGCACTACCGCGACGCTCGGATCACCGAGATCTACGAGGGGACCAGCGAGATCCAGCGGCTGGTGATTGCAGGCCAGCTGCTGAAGGCCTACCGAGGCTGAGGAAGCTGCCTGGAGCAGCACACTGCCCCAGGTGCAGCGTAATGGTGCACAGTGATGGAGTTTGACCCTCTTGAATGAGGCTATTGATGGAGGTTTTCCTCATCAATGAGTAACTGATCCCCCTCTAGTTGAAATGTGCTGATTCTTTGGACAAAGTATGGCGCACTGAGGTTTGTAAGTTATGGCTGTGAGTGCAGGAGGGAGGAGGCAACCTGCTCACAGGGCAGCCTGGGGCTTTTGCCAAATGGGACTGTTGGAATGGCTTGGTTGTGGCAAAATGACAGCACTTGCCAGCCACTGTGTGTTCTGCTAAATTTGTCACTACATGGCACTGGATAACCAGTGCCGGAGTTAGAGATGCTGAGAGCTGTGACCCTGTGCCCTGCTCCAGCCTGCTGGTCACGTGCCTCTGCAGATCAGTGTTCAGTGCAGTTCAGGTGAGGGATGCAGCTCTGTGTGAGCTCCTACTGGGACAGCCCGGGCTGAGGTAATCCCTGCAGGAGGGCCCTTCTCACTTCCAGCAGGAGAGGAGCCAGACATGAGGACACGCAGGGACAACCCACACACAGAGGAATAGCTGAGCAGAGACTGTAGTTGCTGTCTGCATAGACTTGAAAATGCAAAGAATTCCTCGATCTGGGCCAGCAGGGCCCAGCACCTGCTCACTCAGCTGCTCTGGGCTGTAGGGACAGAAGCAAAGGACAGCTAAGCTGCAGTGCCTAGGATTGCTTTGTAAAAAAAACAAAACAAACAAAAAACCCGCTCTGCTCCCAAATCTGCTTCTACAATATCAGCAGGAAAGGAAGTGCCTGATAGGGCAGTAACAGCTTTTAATCTTGACATGTTTTGGGCAACAAGGAAATGAAGAGATGACACACAAACCTCACCAGGAAGCTTTAGCAGTAGTACATCCTCAATCAGTGATCATTGGCAAGACATTAACTTTAGGAGCATCAACAGCCAAAGGAAAAGCTCTAAACTCAGGAGAAGAGGGAGAGGATTAAGTCTAGAGCCTGTATGGTCCGGTCCGCCTCCTTGTCCAGACAAGTACACTAGAGGGAAATGGTTATTTTCCTGTGGTGCCATTTATTTAGACTTGTGTGCAGAGAAGAAGAGCAGGATTCTGTTACACCAGAGAGCAGAGAAGACAAATAAAACCTGATTTTAAAGGACCATCACTCCCTCACCTTTTTTTTTCAATGCAGATGTGAATTAATTTAGATTAATTTCTTCCAGTCCTAGGATGCAGGAGCAGAAACCAGTAGGGCCTGCATGCACCAGTGAGACCAGTTCCCAGTGATGTCAGTCATCCCTGTGCAGGGCGCTGGAGGGCAACAGCGTGTTGGGGCAAGGGCCTCCAGTGCTCAGTTTCTCCTTGTTCTACTGTGCATAAGGATTGACAGAACTTGCCAGGTAGTGCATTCCTACTGGAAAATCATTCCAATGATCTTGAATGTGCTGTAAATTATGGAGGGCTTCTCTGGATGAAGGCTGATTTCAGCCTGTATCACCTCTTTGATTGCTGCAGGCTCACTTCAATGATGGTAGCTGAAGATGGGGGATACTATTTTACACTAATTTCTCCTTGCAGCCACTCAGGTAGAACAGGAGCTGCAGGGATGTGAGGACTTCAGCAATGCAGAGTTCCTGTTACGCTGCACTCCAGATGAATCCCCAGTGAGCCAGCACAGTCAGTCACACTTCTGCCAGCCCATTTCCCCTCTCATCCAGGTGCTTCTCTTAGATCTGCTGTGCTGTCAGTGCTTGCTGAGTGCCCCTCTTCACCCTCAGCCTCCCTCAGTACCAGCTCTTATTTGCTGCAGCTTCTCTCCAGAGCAGAATGAAACCATCCCTGTTACTCACTGTGCTGGCTGTGACCACCTCAGCTGATGGAGGACAGAGAACCTACAACCTCGAGGTAGCAAAAAAAAAAAAAAAAAAGCTTGGAAAAGCTTTTGAACAAAAGCTTTCTGAAAGTTTTGCCTTGCTGCCGCAGGTTCAGTCAGAGAGCTCAGCGCCCTGTGACACTGCACTGCTTTGGGGGTACAACAGCATGGGCACACACAAAGGCCCAGAGCTCCCAGAGCAAAGCAATAGCTTTGCTCAGAGCAAGATACTTCAAGCTTACTCCTCACTGCTGGCTGAGAGATCTTTGTGTGATGAGTGTGTCTGCTCCTCAGGACTGTTTGCAGAGGAACTGCTGAAAGGGCAAAACACAAACAAGTTTTGCAGCATTAAATCAGCAGCTCTTACCAAGCAACCCTCAGAGAGCACAAACCCAGGTGTGGGCAGGGCCAGGCTCTCCATGGAGAAAAGGGTCTGTTCACATGTGAAGCTCCAACTTCCTCTCAATTGACAAACTCAGCCAACATTGCAAAGCTGGGGCACAGAGATGGGAAAATCAGGTTACACATAAATTAGAAACAAGTGGAGAAGGAGGTAAGTCACTTCTCAAGAACAAAAGCTACACCTCTCAAGGACTTTGTGGGTTTGCCCCACAATGCTCTAAGAGTACCTGAAACTGGTTATGAGGCATGAAGCAGGTGGAGCCTGAACTAGAAACCTATTTTAGAAAATAAAGTTACAGTAACCAGGAGTTACTTCCTGCCACACCCTAGACCTGATAGCTTTTGTATCATGTAGCTCAGACTCTTCCTTGTGAGTTCCCTACAGACTAAAGGGAGATGAGCTGTTCTGAAAACAGGAAAAAAATATTCTGATTTTAAATTAGATCTTTGTTACACCTAAGTTGAGATCCCTCACTATCAACACAGACCAGGCAACAGCCACACACTCAGGTTATGTTGGAATTTGGAAAAAGATGGAAAACAGTATATTTGAAAGACATCCTGAAGTAAAAAAGCAAAGTGCCTGGAAGAATAATAGAATGAAGACATGGAATAGTGGTAAGAAAATGTGACAGTGCTGTAACTTGAATGAAAAAACTAATTTCAAATTCAAACTGGGGAACCAGACCTGTCAGCAGATTTGTACACTACAGTTCTGGTCTGTCCTGACAACTGAGCTGTAAGCATGCCTAGTCTATCACTTTTTTTGCCAGCATTTTACCTCTTGCAAGAAGGTTTATATTAGTCAATTATTAAAACAGTTACTTTTGACAACTTTCCAGAAGAAGGGGCAGGAGGTTGAGCAATCTCACTGCAGGACTTTGTGTCTAGTTTATTAAGGAGTTCAACAAAGAAGGCATCAGCAACTGTACCAGACTCAGTGGAGACAGGAACCCAGGTCCTGCACAGTCTCCCAACATCCAGAGGACCCAAAGCACCCTGTACAGCTTGATCCTCAACCAGAAGAGACACATCAGACTGGAAGGACAAGGACCAAAGGTCCATCTGTGCAGGGAGGGCCCACAGCTGAGCAGCCAGGTAGGATCCATTTCTAATGCCCCTGAATGGTTTGAAGAGGGAGAGCTGTAGGACAAAGCTTTGCAGCTTTAACTTAAAGCTCTGGGAAAGCACTTTTTCTTAGTACACTTAAACTTCAGTGAACCTCTGCCAAGCACCAAAATCCTTTTCCTGCTGGCTGAAGGGGCAGCAAACCCCTTCCAGTGCAGTGGGTGCTCAGCTGGGCAGGGCCCCAGCACAATGAGAGGGGCACACACAGAGGGCTCAGTAAGGGCTCACGTGGGTCTCGGTGCAAAGGGCACAGAGTGCAGGGAGGCAAGACAGCTTAACAAGGAAGGCCAGGCTTTTTGGGGAAAGCTAAATTAATTCTCATCAAGTGTTTATCAATTACCACTTCCAAAACTTTCTCCAGAATGCTTCTCTAAGTGTAGAAATTGTTCATAAAGACACTTAGCAGGCAGGGCCTAAAAATGCTGCTGCAAAACAGCGAAAGACCTCCTATTTTAATTCCAGAGGAATTCCAAAGAAATAATTCCAAAGGAGGGAACTGCTGTGAAGCTGATGGTGCCTGAGCTGTGCACTATTGTCAGGTAGGTGCAAAGGCTGGGCAGATAAAGCTGCAGTGAAGTGGATCTGAATTTGTTATTCCACTGCTTGGAACCTCTAAGCAAAACAAAAGCCACCAAAAAAGCCTTTTGTATTTGAATACCTGCCTCAGTATTTTATTCACCTCATGTTTGAGGTATAGTTCAAAACTGATGCCTTTCTACTGTCCCCAGCAAGTCTGGCACCTAACACCTGACATGAACAGAAAAAGCAGATTCTGAATGAAGAACTATTAATTTCATTAAAAAGTGACAGTTACCTGAGGATGAGCACTGCAGGCACATGGCAGAGGGAATGCTTTCAGCTAAGGGAAAGAAAAGAACTCTGGTTCTGGGGGAGTGTGTGAGAAAGTCCCAACGTCCCCCCTGCCACACCCACCCACATCTGCTAAATGCCAGTGCCCCTGCCCCCCAGCAAAGGCTGAGCTGTGTCTTACTGTTTATCCTGGGACATTCCAGCTGTCTTGGAGATGCATCCCAGCCAGCTCAGAGGCATCAGGCCCTCTGCCACCAGTGCCAGACCTGCTTGAGAACAGAGGAAGGGGTCAAGTAATGACATTAGCAATACAGCACACACGTGGCTGGACAAAATTTCCTGCCGTGCCCCCTGTGCTCTTGTACCACCCGACAGTGCCGAGAGCTTCAGGTGTTTGATCAACTCCTCCCTTACCTGGAACAAAAGCGGTGCCAAAGTCACCTCGCTGCTGTCAGTCAGTCTCCAACATTCCTCCTCCTCCCATGCCACTAACACTGCCAGCACCTGCCAACTAACAAGAGCTGTGAGCTCTCAGGAGAGCTCCCCAGACCTCGCCTGGCACAGTACTCGAAAGGAAAAAAGTTTAGTTACCTAGGAAAACCTTTCAGTCAATAAAATAACAGCTGGAATTACTGGTTTTAAGAAAGAAAGAACAAAATCCACATTTTAACAGACTACAGGTAGAAAGCAGTCAACACACAAATTCCAACCAGTCACAACAGTAAAGGACAGTTTTTCTTTTTTCTTTTTTTTTTCTTTGAGGGGCAGGGGCATGGAAAAATACAGCACACTAATGAAACAAAATGCAAAAAATACAAAAAAATAGAAAATAGAAAAAATGTATTTACAAGTGATACATTACTATGATCAGAAAGCACAAAGACAATTGCTGCTATAATACATGCACTGGTTAAGAAGGAACCACTAAAAACCTGCAAGGGAGCTGTTTGTAAAAAAAAAAATCAAAGGAGGAAAAAAAAAAAAAAGACACCCCCACCTCCTCCCCCCTCAGACACACAGGGCTGGGTTTGAACTTTTTTCTTCCCTAGTTTGCTACATTGATCAAATCAAGTATCCCCTAAAGTCCATGGGACAACCAGTACAAATACTACACTTGGTTTTAAACTGCAGGTTCAGTTGTAGGAGGGGGGAAAAACAGCAGCTCATTGTAGATCCATATACATAAAGCCAGAGTAACTGCGCTACATGCTAAAAATTACAGCAAGCCCCTGTCTGCTACACAGCATGATCTTAGCAGGTTTTCCTTTTTATTTATTCATATATATATCTATATGTGTGTATATATATATGTATAAAAATCGTGCCCTTTTTCACTGCAATATGACATCTGGGTGGAAATGTAACTTGTTACAACAAATTTTATATGTATACTGCAAGAAGTCACTCAATGTCTGTGGATTTAATAAGTAACCTCACACCACAGGAAATATTTAATAAATCAAAAAACCCAATATTGTGACAGAAGACCTTCTGTCTCAGTTCTTTTCAAAACCGAAGTCCTGCAGGAAACTGGTCCCAATGTCCACGAGGGGTTCTCTGAAGAAGCCTCAGTTTGTTTAACTGTTTTTGCGTTTAGTGTTCAAGTTTTTGAACGACTTCAAGCCGTTTTTAGTTTCAAGTCTGTCTCTTCCTCTCTCACAAAGGCAATAGTCTGGTACTAATCCGTCCGAGTGAGGAAAAGAGGAAAGTGGCTGCAGTTGCACAAAGGGTCCCCAATTCCACATCTGCAGGGAGATACGGAGTCACATGGAGCTCTGGGATTTCAGCTTTTTCTTTCCCTCCTTTAATACAAAGTCCTTTCATACGTGTCCCATCGCTGGTACCTTCCCAAGTACCAGCCAGTCCAGCTTTAGGAGACAACAAAGCCACAAGGTAAAGTGAAAAGGACCAAGGCAGAAGTTCAGGTCACTTCCTGTCCGTTCCATCATACTTCCAGGAAACGGGAGCTGCTGGACTTGGAGTGGAAAGGCTCAGACCACATGCGACGTAGATCGCCCTAGGCAGGAAACAGCACAAGCACAATGCTCAACTCTGCTTACAATTCACATTTTAAAACGCACACAGAACTGGAAACACATCTTAGAGCAAATCTCTTCTTCACCTGTTTTACAAATTACAATGAAGACAGTAAAAATAAATCCTTTCCCTGTCAGGCCAGAATATCACTTTTAGAGCAGATATACCCAAAATAGGTTTCTGATGGGAAGGAAACAATTACTCAGGTTGAAATTCCTGCCCTTTCTTACGTTCTGCTCTGCAGAGTGCTAGATGTGTGCTTCGACAACAGCCCTGGGAGGGAAGGGCAAATTTTACAATTTCTGTTCAGAACAGGTGACTGGGAAAAGGCAAGCAAGGTTCTGCCTCTCCAATCAAAGTTCAAACTTTGTGCATGTGGTATTTAATGACCAACAGGACAAGAACAAATTCACGTATTCAATTAAAACAGAATTTAATATTTCAGAATTTATTCAGATTAGAACTACTGGTACTTTATGTGCATTAATGATCTTTTATTTCAGGAACTCATCTCTCAGTTGCTCATTCCTCTGAAATGAAGACTGACCCGACAGCAGTGGTTGCTCTGTGCTGGGCCAGGTCTGCCAGGGACACACATCATCCCCCTGAGAGCTGCTGCCCAGTGCAAGGACACTGACCCTGCTGCCCACGTGTTCTCCCCTCTTACCTTTAAATAGGCCATGGTGAGGAGTGGCAATAAAGTGAATGGTACCAAATAGAGCAGGGCAGGCTGGGCTGCCCGGTGAATACGAGAAGCTACTGTTGCAGTTAATAAACCTGCAAGAGAAAAAGTCACTATGATATCTTCAGGTTGCAGGTGGATGTTCTCAGCATTTCATCCACTGAGGCTTCCTTCACCCCCATTCTGAGAGACAGGTGAGGAAATGTTACTTCGCTGTGCTTTGCTTTCCCTGAATGCAGTTTAAACAAACAAAAGAGTGAAAAATTATTCTGTTTTAGTGTTAGGCTGTGTTGAGCCACTTGGTCCAGTTTTGAATCTCAGATCAAGCCAAGAATAATTCAGACAAAATACAACAAAATGTGAAGGGGGGAAGCTGATTGTATTGCACTGAAATGATGCTCTTGAGACTGTTGGTCTGTGGCCCCTGGCCTGAGCAGCTGGGGCTCAGAGGAAGGGCTGTACCCATCAGGAATGACTTTCCTGGACACTTGCCAGAAGGGAATGTAGGGGGGGAAATCGAGGTGTGGGGGAAGGAAGGCTATTGGTAGGAAGTGATCTCTCCTTTTCAGCCTCAGAAGGGCCGTGGGAGGTCAGGATATGCACATGCATGCCCTGACTGGAGGGAAAAGCCTATTTTATATTAGGCAGGAAAGGGCTGGCTACAGCAAATTATAAACAGCATTCCAGTTGTACCTATTGATGATTTTCTCTGTGTACTATGTCAGGATCAGAATACAAAAATGCAGGAATTGCCTAGTTGAATTGCTTAAATTTGCTATGTACTATGCACAGCATAATTCATCTGGAAACTTCCATATTTTTCCCATCACTCAGGGATTAGCTACAATGCTTTTTATGCCAGTGAAGCAAAATGCAAGTGCTAACAAAAGCACACTGATATTGTCTTTCATCCTCTAAATACAACAACTACAAAAAATCCCTTGAAGACTATAGAAGGGCTTTTCTCCCTAGACCATGCCAATAAATGCAAAGAGAGGAGGATTAAAAAGAACATAACCAAGCATCCTCTCAAAGCCTCTTTACACTTGCTTTCATCATCTTTTAAACCTACTACAATAATCCCACATCTGCTCACTTAGGCAAATCTTAATATTGAACTAATTACTCACCTACAAAATAGCCAATAAGTGTGCAGTGAAAGTAAGAGACCTTCTGCATACGCCCAGAGATGTTCCCTGGTCCTGGGGCACCGCAGGAATCACTGTTGGCTTGTTTCTTGTAGTTATCGTAACGCAGGACGAAGCAGAGCAGAAGCCCTGGCATCACAATATCTCCAATCCCCAGCATGGAGAAGTGGCTGCCTGTGGAACTGAAGAGCAACTGGAATTGGGTTCATGGCCAAAACAAAAGGTGTTTTGAGCTTCATTTGGCACAGGCCCTCTTTCTACTGGCAGACTTGCACATGAACCCAGTGCTGGCCAATGAGGTTTTCCTCACTGGCTTCTTCACCACCTCAGCTTTACACAAACCCACGTGGGCAGAGATGACATTGCTCCAAACCAGCTTCCTTCTCCCAGTAAACTGCTTTTGCCCTTAAACCACTCAATGAAACAGACCCAGTGCCCCAGTATTTCAGTCCTGTCGCTCCTCAGCGCTGATGGGAGGGACCAACTGACCCTTTGATCTGACTGTTGATTTCCAGTGGAGTGCATCTTCATCCCTGTGCATGCAGATCTAAAACAAGCCAGTACACCCATTTTGGGCATTCAGACAAAACAGAAAACCAGTCCTGCCAGATTCCCAGAAAAGAGCCAATTGTGAAAAAGATTAAGAACTAAAATAATCCATTATCTTAAATCCAAGATATTTGCAATGAAAAATGTTCACTTTGTGATTTCATATCGCTGCAGACAATCAACTTCTAATCTCTGTAATTTCAGCATCCCAACATCTAAAGATACAAGAGCAGAGTTAATAGCCTAACAAAACTTACTGCCTGCCTGCTGCTGCACTGAGCTTACTGCCCCACCAGGCACAAGAACAGAGTAATACCCTAACAAAACTTACTGCCTGCCTGCTGCTGCACTGAGCTTACTGCCCCACCAGGCCCTGGGCGTGTCTGCTTAGAGATGTGAGCCACCAGGGAACCCCTGGAGCAGGGACATGTGGAATAATGTCCCTTCAGCACTGTGCTTGCTTGGGAAGCCACCCTTGCTTAGATCAGTTTCCAATTCCTTCCCAATCATCTGCAATTACACAGTAATTCAGACTGTTCTGATGTTATAATAAATCTTGTATCTTTTGCTTTTAAGTGTGAGGTCACACTAGCAACCATCAGGCTGCAGAACTCTCACAAATGTCGAGAAGTGCATCCTGCTCTGAACAGGGCACCTTTTACCCCAGTCAGGCTCTTTTCTCCATGAATCAGCAAAGTGTCCAGCCCTCACTGCTCATCATATACCTCTTTAGCATGAAGAGGGAATGACTAAACAGGGATTTTCCAACAGTTAGTACTACTAAGTGTATGGAGGGAAAACATTTCTCATGTAGTGCAGTGAAAGAAGCTTTTACCTTGGGAACACAAGTTTGCCAGGCAGCGACAGACGGGGAACATCTCTGCCCACATTTGGTCCCAGGTGAAGTTTCCGGGATAACACATCCAGGGGGTTATCAGCTGGTTGTGTGGCCACTTTCACCATAACATTGCTGTTAAAGATGTAGGCAGAAAAAAAGACCTACAGAGCAAGGTAATCAGAAGTTACAAACTGCAATTACACAGCAACTCGAGCTGAATGTATTTTTGCTTTGCTACTCAAGAAAAGAAAGGCTATTTTCCTTATGATGATAAAAGGCAAAATGCATTTCAAAAATTCAGATAGAGCTTTTTACACTATTAATCCTCAAGAATAACTGGAATATACTTTTTGATATCAAGATATTGATTAATGTGTTGAGATCCTTTGGCAAAGAATCTGTCTGGACAACAAGCAGATAGTGTGGGATGACAAATGCGGATAACAGCACCGTGAAAATTGAAGGGATGTGCAGAACAGAGAAGAGGTGAGCATGGTGCTCACTCATAAATGGAATGAGGCAGCCCTTGTCTCTAGGAGGCTTTTATGCTACAGCCCATCCCACTGGAATCTCTGGTTGTCAGAGCAGTCAGTGGGTGCTGCCTTGGATCAGCGCTTGGTGTTATGAAAAAGTAAAACAAACCCCTCTTGCTATTACAGAACACATTCTGTCAGGTTTTTTGTACAAGTGCACTAAGATTTTATGCCAACCTGTCTGGCTGTAAGTCCATTTGCATTCCTGTTCTGCAGATTTCACTGCTAATCAGAAGTCAGCACGTGTGCCCTGTGCCAATGTGGACACAGCTCTGTGTGTGGGAAGTACTTGTTCTCATCTTCAGCCAGCTTTCAAAATCTGAGATCCAAATTCTGGGGTTTTTTAATAATATGCAGAAGCCAAAATATTCTAACCTTTATTTATGCTTTATTTCAAATAATTAGCAAGGAAATAATTGTGTATCCTGTTGTAGAATTCAGCACCTCAGAATGGAGTGGTGGAGGCAATCTTCTGGCTTTGCCAGACTTGCTCAACTTCATACCAGTATAATTCATATAAAACAGGTCCAAGGCCAATTACAAATCCAAAGCATAAAAACAGTTTTAGCAAAACCAAACCAAACACTTACCCAAAAGACATCATAAATTAATAACCCAGAGAGCAGCAAGCAGGAAACCTTCAGGCTCGGCAGCCGGACAAAGGCTATCATTGCAACACACAGGCCCATTGCCAGAGCTACAAAATGCAAGACATCACCAGGTCATTAAAATAGCAGAACAAACAGAAAAACACCAATCCCAAGCAAGTATCTCCCCTCCAGGACCCCAGAGAAGCCTCTGTTTGCACCTGTGCAGCTCTGCATGCACCAGATGACTGTCTACCATTTCTAGACAGTGACATTCTTCTTAGCAGGGTTAAGCAGAGTCAAAATACATTCAGCAGCCAACTGCAAACACGTTCCCTGGGAAGCAGAGATCCCTCCCCAGGCACAACTGCCTGTTCCACTCAACTTCCACCACCCACCACAAAGAAATGTTTCCATCTCCTCTGTTCTGGAGACTCCATCTCCCCTGTACAACCCTGACTATCCACTTTAAAACAGAGGCAACAAAACAACTTTGAATTCTCTGTGCCCCAAACACAAACCTCTACTTTTCCTCTATTGTTTTTTTTTTTTTTTTAAGAAGTGCATCAAATAAATAAGATCCTTGATGCTTAATTCAGAAAGGGCATGGTTATGTGACATGTTAGAACTTGGTCTGACAAAAACCCACTCAAACCAAACTTCTGCTTGGGCAAGACTGTGCAAGACTGCCTGAATACCATGAAACATCATTTAGATATCCGGGATTTCCCAATAACCAAAATGTGTGTGAAAGCTTAGGGGAAAAAATATGGGTCTAATCCCTCCTAAGGGGGAGTTTTCAGCCAGATCAATGAGCTGAACAGCAAGACACAGCTCTGATTTTTACTCTGTACCAAGGGGAATTTTGTCAGGGTAGGAAGGTAAGATTTTAAACAAAAACCCCAAATGACACATTTTTGTCATTGCCTGCTTCTTTGAGCCCAGCCTCATCTACCAAGGATACTCAACTGACAACTGAATGTATTTCTACTGGTTACAAGTAAATCCCCAAAGAAATACTTACAATAAAACAAATTCTAAAAAAAAAAACCAAACCTTTAAAACCAATCAGCTTTCATCTTTGATATCAGTCTATTTGCGAGGAATAATGGAGCCCTGCTGGGATCAGACTACAGTCAGTCACGCAGACATTTGTCAACAAAATGTCTTTGTCTAACACGAGACATGGAATTTTTAAGAAGTTACAATCCCATTTTTGCCAACTGGAACTGCAGGGGAAGCCAATTCATTATGCACATGCCCACCTGTGTGACAGCTGGACTCAGCCAAAATGGACAAATGAACCCCTGGATTCTTAGGCTGTATTATGAGACTGTGAAGCCACCTACAACTTGTACTTCACCTGAAAGCTGGGGAGATCTTCCATCCACTCACTAGGGAAACACATCCACACACATTCAAGGGACAAACATGCCCTAGGCCTTGTGCCAGCGTGGCTGCCTGCAGTTCCCAGGGGCTGCACCCCAGCAATTCTGCCAAGCCCACCTTATCTCCTGAGAACTGGCAACCTTAGCACAACCCCAAGTGTCACAGCACAGAGTTTTGACAAAGCAGTGGGGTCACTGACATAAAAATGTACCCTGAATCACGCTGCACAACTGTAACTAGCTACAAAATGTGAGCAAATTATTAAGGTTTAAAGAATCTGACACAGCAAAGCAGCAGAAAAAAGAACTGCATTCAGTAATTCACTATAGCCCTGAGTTATAGACTGCCTCAGCAGAAGAGCAAATACAAGGGAACAGACTCTTTTAAATCAAAGAGGTTTTTCTAAAGCCAGTATTAATAACAATTCAAGCAAGCCTATATTTAGGAGAGGATTTCCAGGTTATAATTAATGAGAAATGGAAATACTGTAACCAGTATGAGTTTTATCTATTGTTCACACACTCCATTTCTCTCTCACTGAACACAGCCACATGCACAAGACATCAAACTAAGCAAATACTGGGTAAAAAAGAAGATGGAAAAAACCCTTCAGCTGACAGTAAAATACACATGCTAGTAATTACACAGTTTTGCAAATGCTTTAAGAAACACTGGTAAATTTAAAAAACAAGCAGGAATGCCCGAGAGCAAGTACAAGTAATATGGGCCAAAGTGCAGTCAATGGACTTCTCTAAATGGAAGCCAGCTTCCCTACCCGAGCTCATGCACAGTGTTGACAAACTATATAAGGTAGATCTTCACTGAAATATACTTCAAATCATAAAAAAAAATAGCTAAAGATGAGAGAAAGACAGAAAAAGAGGCAGAACAGCCACACAACCAGCAGCTTTGGTTTGGAAGTGCTGGACAATGGGTTAACAAGGCTGAGTAAGAAAGCACTGGAGGAGTTAACCAATTAACAGAACAAATTAACTCCAGAGTCCCTGCAAACATACTTCTTATGGAACAGGGATATTCTGAAATTAAGAATATTCTTGCATATGTGATTAGACTCTGGCAGTTTTCCAGCTCTCCTGCATCCAGAGCAGGTGAAAGCTCCAAGATGCTGCTGGTGCAGAGTCTGGTTTACAAAGCACTGTGTAAGGTGGGGAGGCTTTAACTTCCCCCACAGGCCACCAGGTGAAGCTCTGCTCTGATGCAAGTGTATTTCAAAAGAAGAGAGTGAGCCTAATTGCTGCAGCAGCTCCCGGGGTATCCGTGACCATGCCGTTCACTCTGTAGCTACAGACATCCCACACACCTATAGCATTCCTGCTGGACATCTCCAGCTCTGTCCATTATTTAGGAAAGCTTTCATTTTAACCAGGCTTTACCAGGGAACAGCGACCATCCTTGGTGATTCTGTCATCCAACAGTCTGCGCTGAGAAATAAGCATTTCAATACCTACAGAGGTGATCATCACATGCCAGAACAACCCCCCGAGCCAACACGGGCTCACTGCCCGCAACACATCCCTGCCTTTAGAACCACTTCAGCCGAGGGCTGTGCAGGCAGGGCAGGGCAGGATTTGGGCACCGAAGGCTGCTCCAGCAAGAACCGCCACACCTCGATTTCGTAAGGACTGGCAATCACCAAGAAGTATTTCCCGTGTTCTCCTCAGCTCCCGAGCTGCAAAGCTCTTTCACACTGACAGAATCGACTGCACAGCCCCGACCGAACAGCCGGGGCTCTCCACGGGCTGCTGCTCGGAAGGAACACCCGCCCCGTTCCTCCGGCTCCTCCTCCAGCCCCGCCCGGCCCATGAGCAGCACGTTCACAGCACCTGGCTCGTTTTCTGCCGACGGCCAAACAGGGCACGGGCACAGCTCCGGGCCGGGCACAGCTCCGGGCCGGGCACAGCTCCGGGCCGGGCACAGCTCCGGGCCGGGCACGGCCGGCAGCTGCCCGCGCTGCCCGAAGGACAGCAGTGCCCCCGGGTGCAGCAGCGAGCGCTGCCCGGACAGGAGTCCCCGGCGCCCCCAGGACTCAGGCAGAGAAGGCACAGACGATGGGATCCCACCTGCAGCAGCACAGGATGAGGTCTAAAGCTCCAGTCTGTTGTCTGTTTCCCTGACAAAGGCCTGTAAAAGCCATTCCCTGTTTACTGTCACTGGCAAACACTGATTTAATTGGATTTGAGCAAATGGCAGGAGGATCACCTACATAGTTCAAGCTCCCTTAATATTCAAAGCGACACAGCAGCAACACAATTCAGTAAATCATAAAAAACCTCCAACAGAAATAGAAGCCAGACATCAGGCTGCACCAGCAGCTCAGAGCTCTGTAGATGAATTACTGCAAAGTCCACCATGTCAGACTGAAGCACTCACAAAAATAACTATTTTTAAATAAATGCTTCCGCTGATACCTCAGTGTAGACAACTCTTCAGATTCTGCCAAAATCCACACTTGACATTCCTTTTAGCTTTGCAGCTACTGCAGATCAAGTGTCACCCTCGATTTCATGGTGGGCTACTCTGCTTATCACAAAATGGACTCTGTCTGCATTTTTTCATTTACTATCTGGTATTTTAAAAGGTATTTCCATTTCATACAACAAGTGGGACTTTTAAAGCAGTTCAAACCATGAATGAAGCATAGTGCCCACATATAAAAGAAAGAATGATGGTGCCATGAGAGGTTTCAGTGCTAAGGACGTGCTGCTGCTACCTCATTTAGGAGCTGGAAGCTGATGGGATGAATGTTTTCTATTGTAACAAACAATTTCAAGGGCAGGTAATGTTGTTGCAGCAATTTTTCCTCAAGCAAGCCCGACCTCAGCAGGCCATTACACCATGTCCTAAGGCAATTTAGCTGCCTGACACTGCTGAGAAGCCGAGGTCCTGCTCCTGCCTACTCCTTCATGCCTTTGTTATTATATCCACTCCATCCCCTCAGATCCCATCATGCTGCCACTTACCTTCTGCCAAATATAGCACATACCTGACTACACAATAATCCAATTCATCTCACTGCAGCAGCAGCAAAATAGGCTGGCAAAACCCAAGTATGCTGCCATTCTAGTGAGCTGGATCAGTTTACCATGTGATTAACTAAGAGCCAGAGCTAGCACAAGAGATCTGTAAGGCAGGAGGGAAGGATGAAGGCTCCTTTTTGGAACAGTAAGCTCTGAATTCAGGTCAACCACCACAAAAAAACCCCAATAAATCACACCCTCAAGCCAGCTGGCTGACTGCCAGTTTCGCCCATCTCACCACACAAGGCAAGCATAGCAGAGATCAAAGCCAACCAGCCACTGTGAGCTGCCTCACAACAAATTAGTTCAGCATCAGAACCAATAAACAACAAGATGCACTCCAGAAATTAACCAGATTTTTAGAATCAAGCTATGAATCATAAACAACCACTGTCTCCACACATCTTTAACTCAACCTGGCCATTCACCCTACACCACACAGGTGCAGAATATCTTCCATGAGTGTTCTGGCACTTCCCTGGAAGCTTTTACAAACCAGAAAAACAGGTGTTCCAAGCACTCCCCTGGCAAGTTCCTGGCAGTGGCTCTTCAGGGAGTCTGCCACACAGCAGCCAAGCCATTAATATTAGCAAATTTCACCCTTCATGAGGGTGAATGATGTGTCAGAAGAGGCACAAACCAGTAGTAAAACCCCTTAATTCACATACTCACCATCCATTAGGAGCCAGTGGCCAGTTAGGACCCAGATAAGGACAAGCATCACAGACAGAGAAAACGAGAGCAACTCAGCAGCAGTGAAACGCCCACAGCAGCCAAAGGAAATCCTAGAACAACACACAGACATCAGCTGCAAGACTTTATGCTTCCATTTAAAGAACAGAAAATGGACACTGTTGGAACATGGCTCAACTGCTGATGAAAGATGCCAAGAACAACGGAAGGGAAGTTCCTTTGCCACAAATAGGTATCAAAACAGCAACAAAATCAAAGCTTTCCTCACATTCAAATACTATGTGTAAAGCATGAACTGCAGAGATGGAAAAAATCCTGTAAATCTTGGCACCTCTCTTGAAATCTCCAATATTCCTAGCACCCCTAAGATAGTGCTTTTAGCAACATGAACTCCAATAACAAGGTTAAAAAATAACATTAGTTTCAAAACATGTAATTAACAACTGCAGTTTCCACTGGTTTAACTACAGTGTTCAAAAGAGCCAGCATTAAAATCCAGAGTCCAGTGTTAACAAACATTAAAATCCAACGCCAAATCCCAAACTCTAAAATCTCAGCCAAGAGAAGCCAAACTTATTAAAAATCACTGTTGGGAAATCTAGTCCCCTGTAATGGTATTGCATTTCCCAGGCTGGCAAGTGTGAGTGACCTGCAGAAAATGTGCTTCCTACTTTCACAGTGGAAACATGATGTTGGCACAAAAAAAATGCACAAACATCAGCCCTGAGGTTAATGCTTATTAAAGAATTCTCATTAAAAGAAAGAAACACAACACACAAGAAGAGGAGCAAAAGGATTGCTCAAGTCCTTACTTGTTTTGAGGTGAGCAAGGCCGTGTTAAGTACTGGCACATCGGGAGCAGAAGGAAAGCAAAAGCTATTGTTGCAAGGACTATGAAAAGAAGAAAAGGTAATATTAGGACATTCAGACCTAATTTCAACAGTACACAAACATGCTTCTCCAATTTGAAAAAGCTCTTGCAACAATGTCCTATTATCATATGCTCAGTATTATTCCAGCACGAACAGCTCAAAGCTCTGAGGTTTTCTGCACAACAGTGAGCCTTCAGACTGAAATAAAATGAAAGCTCTCAAAGGAATGCAATGCCCCTTCCCCAAACCCTAAAAAAAAAGTCTTAAATAAATTCATTATCATGTCAGCAAGAAAAAGTTTTCACACATTCTGAGTAAAAAAAAAAAAAAATATACTACAAACTGGTTGTGAGATTTTCTTACAATTTTGCAACATATGACACAGACTAACTCAGCGTAGTAGAGAGTTTTTTTCCACTTTTTAACTTGGATAGTAATTTCCCATCTCACTCAAAACTCTTTATTCATCACTAAAAACACAGTACAACTTCAAAAAACTTATAGCCAGTAGCTGGCAACCTCACTTTTTTAAAATAAAGTGCTTTAGGTTTTTGAAAGCAGAATGATAAAAATACATAAATATCCAAACAGACTATTTCCATAAACATTTTCTTTTTCAAGCAGCATACTTATCCCACCCACACATTTGTAAAAACATTTAGTAACTGCTGGTATTTATAATCATTTTTCCTTTCAGTTTTTTTAAAGAACTGTTTAAAAGGATGGAGCATGAGGGCGTGGAGACACAGACATGTCAGCAGCACACATCCAAAACTGTGCAGCAAGAACAGACTGCCATGAAAATCGAAGTATTGGAACTTTTTGCATGCTGCAGTTCAGATCTTTGTGCTGTTCTCTACTTATTCCTTTAAAAATTTTTGTTGCTGGTTTTTAAAAGGGATTTTTGTTCTCTTCTCAAATGAAGATGATGGGAAAGAATCAAACATTTTCTTACATTCTCTACACAGTTTAAGCCAACCAGAGAAAAATTCATTTGGTCAAACCACATTTTCCCTTCTGGTGGGAGGAAGATTTGAAACAAAACAAAACAAAAAAAGGAGAACTCGAATAATCTAAAAAGAGAATTTCGAAAGTGTCTGCATACAAACAGCACCATGAAAACTCACAGTTCTATCAGTATTTCAGAGCAGGGAAGAAAACCAGAAGCTGTAGGGAAAGAATGAACAGCGTGGCACCTCTGCACAAACTGAACTAAGAACCTCTTTGGAGGTGCCTGGCAAAGAACACTGCCCAGGAACCCTGTGCCCCTGCTGCCCGAGTCCTGCCTGCCCTCCCTGCTCCCTACCCTGCCTCCCCCAGCACAGGCTCAACCCTCTTTGCCCTTGGAATCTCTCCTCCTCTTTCCTCTCCTCCAGCTCTGCCCAGCAGGGAACCCTGCACCTCCTGCCCCAGTGTCCCCATGCTGGGCTTGTTCACAGTGGGTGTTAAACTGCAAGGAGGAGCTGCTCCCAGCCTCGTCCAGGCTCAGCCCCAGGGCTCCCATTCCCTCCAGCCTCAATCCCCACTGTCCAGGCTCAGCCCCAGGGCTCCCATTCCCTCCAGCCTCAATCCCAACTGTCCAGGCTCAGCCCCAGGGCTCCCTCCAGCCTCAATCCCCACGATTCAGTCGGGAATCCCTTGGCTTCACTCCTGCCTGCAGGCAATGCCAGCTGTGGGGCTCTGCCTCCGCCGAGCACTGGGTCCTGGCCTTGGCTGCTTGCTGCACCTACGCTTGCTCCTGACTCTTCCCTGAAAGGCAAATCTCTGTGAGAGGAAGATTTGAGAGGGGTTTAAGAAACCAGACATCATCAGCTGTAATTTGGCAGTTCCCCACATCAGCCCCTAGTAGCTACAGAAGATGTAAAACAGCATGACCTGAGCTTGGTCTGTCCCTCTCAAGGGACAGAGCGACCAAGTTCCACAGCCCCAGGTTCACAAGTCCAGCAGGTCCCTCCCCATCCTGCAGTACAGCCTCTGAGGAAGCTTTGCATTTCAGAGGTTCCGGGCTTGATGACAGCCTCTGATGCAAGCCCAAGGAAGAGCAAGAACATACCATAAAAGCAGATTTGAGAATAAAGATACCCAAGAGCACTGACCCCCAGTCCCCTGAGACTACAAGAAGCCCCATGGGACACAGGATCCTCTACTTACACACAGATGTGTTACAAATGAAGTTACAAATCCCAAGGTAATTTAAAAAAATACATCGACCAATAACCCCAACAAATTAAAATTCCTCTTTTGTCATAAATCTTTCCTTGCTACATCTTATATATTTGTTTGTGTGTATTTCCCTCATATCTAGCATACAGTAGAATCTATCTGAAGTATTTTTTTAATAGGAAAGAACATATGTGTCATAGGTCAAAGTTATAAAAGCAGAATTCAACAGGCCTCTATCTACAGGAGGCAGAATTAGACAGGAGTCTCAAGACTAGAGATTTAAATTTCAGCCATCAACATCAGCCCTGTTTAAGAGGGTGGCATAGCTCAGGAGTTAAACCATAAGGGCAAAGCCTGCAGTGAAGTAGGAGAGGATGAGAGGTATTTAGGGTTTAAAAATCTTCACAGACTCAGTACGTGGACTGAGTACAATTTTTAGAAGCTGCTGTGTATCTGAAGCAGTAGGAAGAATCTTGCTACTCTCAACAGCAGCTGGTCTCTTGAAGAATTGCAAAAAGATCAACAGGCCAAAATTTTCCAAAAAGCAGTGCCCTGGCATTTATTTAAAAGACAAAATGTAAATGCTTAACTGGACTGGAGGATCTGCAACTTATTTGCAGGTAAACTTCAATTTTGTTCTAAATTCAAGCAGTGCAAAAGACTAATATCCAACTGTTAGTGAGACCAGAAACAGAAAAACTGCATTAAAGCAAAAAATTAAAGTAGGAAAGAAGCCTCTGGACAGGATCCCCAAAGTTATTTCCCATGAAGAAACATGTACTGTTCTGAGCACCAATTTATAAACAAGTGAACTTCATGCAAAATAACACATCTGAGCATGTTTAGACTGCTGGCAATTTACAGTTCAGTAGGTTTAGCACATCTCTAAGTGGAAAATACATCTCAAATAATACTTGTCTATTTATAGCTACACAGACCTGAAAATACAGCTGTGAAACCTGATGATTCTTTTTTTTAATGTTCTGTGACGCGTATTGTAATTCTCACCAACAATATTTAATTATATCAATACTTTCTGTTCTATTCCAAGTCTTATAAAGAGAAGAAAACTTAGTCACCTGCTGTGCATATTGTAAAGACAACTTGAACTGAGTCGAAGAAGAAGAACATAACTAGGAGAGACACGGAGGCTCCGATGGGCAGGAACAAGGCCTGGGTGGAATCGATGGTTTGAATACCTGCAGGAGAGAGGGGGACACTGAGCTGTGTTTGGTGCCACACAGGGACACAGCCCCGGGTTAGGGCTAGGGCACAGCACAGGGCAGGGCTCTGACAGCACGTTCCTGTCAGTGCTGGTGCAGCAGGCACTGACTTGCTGCTCCCTGAGCCCAGCACAGCCCCGCTCTGCAGAGCCCAGGAACTGAAAGTTCAGTCTGATCTGGTGCCACAGAGAGAATGAATGACAAGCTATGAAAATTAGCATTATTTAGGGATTAGAATCACTTCACACTGAGACACATAAATGTGTTGAACAGAGCATATGTAAGGTTTACTTAATCTCTGAACACAAGGTGAAAACCAGTGTTAGGCCGACCCAGCTCATGCGAAGGGTGCCACAGCTTCAAATTCCACTTGGGTGAAGGCCACCAAGCTCTTAAATTTCATCACAGGCAATCATGAGATAATATCAAGCCTAACAATAAAGGGCAGTTTTCAAAAAATACTCAAGTAATTTACCTGTTTATGAAACCACCAGGTCAGTGAAGTGCACTGTAATTGCCTTTTTGCTAAAAACCAACACAAAGTCAGGCTCACATTTCACAGCTGGCAGTAATTTTAAACAGGGCAGAGATACTGAATTATTTTCTTGTTAGTATTTCGCTCACCTCACCCATACAGTGTGATTACCAGGGATGTTAATCATGGGAAAGGACAACTTTTACTGTATTTCTGAGTTTTCAGAATTACCAGCAAAATTGAGAAATCTACCTAACCCCACAAATTCCAAGACTTAACCAATCTCTGTGGCTATATTTACATTTGATCCCTGGGGAGAAAGAAGCCATAAGCAGCAACACAATTAAAAATACAAGACACACTTCTACTTGTAGAGCACTAAAGTAACAATAGGGAGCATCTGAAGTAGTCACTTGGTAAGTGACCAACAGAAAATAATACAAGACTAAGACCTAGAAGAGATGTAAAACCAGCTTGACATCAACTGTGTTATCCTAAAATAATTAAACACTGCTGTGTGAAGGGGGTTTTACCAATCCTAGGATTTGAAGGAAAAGCCTTTAGGGTTGTGAGACATACACAGTCATGTAAATATACACACAAATTGTGTGTCTGTGCTTCTGTGTAAGACTGTGTCTTATTTTATTTTTTTCCTGTCAAGAGTGGCAAGTCATATAAATAACAGGTTACCTGTACAACTCAGTTACCAATGTATCTGATTACATTGAAAAACCTCAAACACACATGAAATACACTCACTACAACTTAGTATCTGTTATAAAAATTCAATCATTTTCATAAAAGCTGAATAAAAAGCATGCAAGTCATGACAGTTGCACATGGTCATGCCTATTAGTTCATGTCATGCACTCTTAAACATAAGTAGTATAATAAATTTTAAAAATAAAAAGCAGAAGAACTCAGTCACTTGGGATTTCTACATTGCTGAGGTCTGGCACATTA
Organism: Onychostruthus taczanowskii; assembly: GCF_017590055.1. Classification (NCBI taxonomy): domain Eukaryota; kingdom Metazoa; phylum Chordata; class Aves; order Passeriformes; family Passeridae; genus Onychostruthus; species Onychostruthus taczanowskii. Next base: position 1,857,842 of record NW_024504122.1, read on the forward strand.
AGGTAAAGTGCAATGTAGGTGGTCCAGTGATGACAGTGTGAAGACACAAAAATTCTAATCTGTGACTTAGATCTGATTCCTCCTGCCCTGACAAAGCACATTTATTCACACGTCCTTCAACTTTCCAAGAGCAAACCCAAACAAAACAAAAGCCCAGAAATGACACACTACACACCACCTCGGCATCTGGGAATTAGTGCCTGCAGCATTAAATGTCAGAGTTCTTCCTTTAATTTCTGATCATTTTGACAGCTAATCTCCTTAATGTGCTTATTCCCTAGCCCCAGACTGTCTTCTCTTCCTTCCCAGATGCCAAAAGCTTCAACCGTTCATTGCTGTATCACCAAGCACAGCAACCTCTTTGCTCTGTGCTGCCAACAGAAGCAGTGCTGTGACAACTATTTAAGTTCCAAGAAGAGTCTACATTAGAAAAGACAAAACCAGCAAGAGACACGTACAACATATGTTATTTCAGCCATCATTTTAAAGCTATGCTTCTTGCTTTAAACAAAACAAGCTTAGCATTCAAGGTTTCATGCACAGGGCTTCTCGCTTCTGCCTTCTATACTCTGGGAAACTATTTCACTCTAGAGCCCTTTCTCAAAATATGGCAATATAAATTGCCTTCAGTTAAACTCAAGTATGAATTTACAACACACTGTGTACAGTGTTCCACTCTAACTGATTGGTTCCATATTTTTACCTGCAGAACTGTGCATGTCAGATGGCCAAGCTGCCTGCAATCTATTTATAGATCACAGGAGGGACAGTCACCACGCAGGAGCTGACACGTTAATCCCACCCTGAACAGACAGGGTGCACACACATATTTGTTGTCCGTTACAAATGAGTTGCCCAGAGCCATGTGACCTCTCTGCTTCAGTTTCCCTCCTGATAAGGTGAATCCTCCTTAGGGACCTGCCAGTGCACCCTGCAATCACTCCCTGCTCACAGACTGGCCAACACACCACAGCAAAGAGCTCCAGCCACAAAGGAATTACACATCCTTCTCCTAACTGTGGAGTGGCTTTTTTCAAAGTGAAGCTGTTTCCATTGCCAGTCAAATCTGACAAACTGTGCCACATGTAATTTTTATGCATTATGGAAATGATATGTTGATGCTTTAACGGCATGCCCAGCTGTGGACAGCAGCGTCAGAGCACAGCGAGGTGGGGAGTGCCCAGACACAGCCTGGCTCAGGTGAGTCTGCAATGCAGCAGCTCAGACACATGCACAGGTGAAGCAGGAGGTGCAGCACTGAGGTGAAGCAGAAAGGGTAAGGAGTAAAGCTGACCCTTACTGTTATTGGTGCTGTTGCCATTAAAGGACCCAGCGGCGCTGCTGTTGTCCTTCTCTTTGTCTTGATTCTCGAAGTCCATGTTCAGAGACCTGCAGGGAACAAAGCAAATGTGACAGATGACTTCCAAACTCCTGTTTAGGCTCATCAGCCGCAGTCTCATTCCCACTGGCACAGCACCCTGCCCCTGGAAAAGCCCTGTAATGCTGGTTATTAGAAACAACACCTGACACAGTGGGAAATCAAAATAACTGAAGTGCTTAGTTCAAATGAGGCCCCACATCCCAGATTCTGACAGTGAGATCAGTCACCAGTGTCTGCACTGGGGAGCACTGAATACCTGTGCTGCTGTTTGCTGTTACCTGATTTCTGGGAAACGTAGAACACAATGGAAGCACAATAAACATTTCAATTCTCTTGTAAACTTCAACTCTTTCCAAGTTCTCATTTTTGTTCCTTTTCTTTCAAATTTGACTATCAGGTTTCATTTTTAAGACAATAATATTTCCTTCCTTGAAATGTTCTCATGAATGACCCAAACTAGCTTTTAAGTGTCTGCTTAATGCAAGGTCATACTTCATTGAAAAAATTTCAGCAAAGCCTAGAAAATAATCAGATATATATTTTACATGTACGCAGAACAAATGACTAGAGGAAGCTCTGAATAAATAGCATAAATTAATACACTTTTATTAATCCATAGGAATGGACAACACTCCCCTGAGCAGCCAGCTCAGCTGCTTTTGATTCATCTTTTCAAGTTGATACAAAATTTTTTTTTAAAGTTCCAATTTAAGACAGTATTCTACCCCTTTTGCCACAGCCCTTCACCTTGATGCAACTTCCAAATTATATTCTAACACATCTGGCATAACTTTCTGAAAAGGGGGAATTTCATTTAAGGTCTGTTTTGACCAGCAATAATTTATTTTGTTAAATTCAATGTGCTTTTTAAAAAAAAAATACCAGCAATCAAGTTTACCACGACAGTTTATCATTGATGCATATATGTGGTATCCATGATTTAGCTGCATATTGATTTATTCAAATGAGCTACAGAGAAGCACCAGAAGCACTGTGCATCTCCCACTGTACAGCTCCTGCCTTAAGCTCACAGCAGCATCCAAGTATTTCAATAGAACTTCTAGGTCAACAGCAATTAAACTTCTTTTCAAGTTTAGCTTAACTGAGTTACACAAAGTGAACAGACCAGTAACAAATACACCACTGTCTTCTAAACTATTGTAGAGGTGTCACAGATATTTTATTGCAGTGCATTGATCATGTACTGCAATGCACAGGTGACCAAGTCTGTGCTGCAGTCCCAGAATCTGGAATTAGGCACAACCAGGTCTATAGGATCAAGACACACGTGGTGTATTAAAGACAGAGCGGTTGAGCAGCTTCACTCCATAGAACAAAACCAAGAAAAAGGCTCTTCCAGCACAGAACTGGTTTGCTTCCTTTGCTTCTATTGAGCAAATGCTCCCCAACAGTGTTATGAGATTAAAGAAGCTTTTGCTCTCAGGCAAAACACAAGGAAGCCTCCACCTCAGATCCCATGGCGCTTCTACACAGACCATGGATCATCAGCTAAAGACTTATGGAAAATACAAAGAGGCAATAGAGAACACTAAAATTCTAACAAATTAATCTGTTGTTCTTAGCTTGTTCTTCTAAAGATCTCTTTGCTCTGCCCTTTGTTTGGAGTGCCTCCATCATTCACTCGCACTCCCTTTTTCCCCATTATGCATTGTAGCTTTATAGTTTTCCTCTCAAGCTATAAAAATCTGGGAGGAGGCTGACAGCCCTCCAGGACTTGGTCCAAGATTCAGACAAACAAGATAATTCTTTTCTCAGTGCAGTGTTTTCTTCCCCTCTAAATTAGCACAGTTTAGCAAGAACCTCACACCATCATTCTCCCAGTGGCATCAGGCAACTCGTAACTTAAGGAATTTCTATCAGCAGAGAAAACTGGAAATAAAACCTATCAGATCTACTGCTCATAAACAACCTCAGCCTCTCTCTTTTCATTGCCATAGTGTCAGCAATTATTATTACCTATAAATATCCTTGCCTCCAAAGTAAGCATAAATTAGGAAATTACTTTCACTTAACAACACAGCTGCTCTTCCAAGCCAACCTCTGAATAATCTCCAACTGTTTTATGATTTGGCTCTTCCCTCTGCTACAAATTATCACTAACATAATAAAAAAACCTAAGAAGCAATCACTAAAACACCTTCTAAGAAAGTTAAAAATCATACTGTAAAACAAGATAAACTCAAAACTACTGGGCTGTAGAGAAATGGCAAGCTGGGAAACATTCCCTGTTCTGTTTGAGCTCCTCCTGGGCTCCCAAAGGGAATGTTGAGTCAGCATCTCCCCTGGGGCACTGAGCTGCTCCATTGTTTCTTCAGTGGGTCCTCAGAGCTCCAGCTGGTTGCATTTCCAGCGCAGGGTTTCAAAGCAAGCGAGTCACCCTCTCACAGGGAGCCCCTCGGGAGGGTTACGCTGAGGCCAAAGGAATGAGTAAGCTGCTGGCACGGCACTGCCTGCAAAGCTCACATTCAACTGTGGATCACCCCACTGCAGAAATGCTTCAGGGAAACCCAGCAGGAGATGTTCTTATCAAGCAATGAAGAAAACAGGAATACAAGGATCTATAGGGGCACCTGCAGATAGAACTTATTGAGAAGTTCCTTCTTACCAGTGAGGACAGCCACCTACCCAGAGCTCCTCTGGGAGCATGGGAATGCCACACTGGAAAGCCAAGGCTCAGCACACCATGTTCACATGACACTGGGTTCACCATGCGAGCGACTTTCTATTCACACCCACACTTTGGATACTCAAAGCCTAGAGACAGAAGGCCCCAGGGTCACCCCACACTTCTCAGCTTGGCTCAAAAGCAGGTATTTGAACAGGTAGATTCTGGGTTAAATCTGGCTTTGCATAAGCTGAGAGCCCGTGTCTGGGGATGTGATAGGACAGAAAAAGATTTAGCTGTTACCTGCAAAGTAACCCCAACATTAAAGTCACAGAGAAGCATTTGGAAAGGTGGCTGTCTTGCCCTCAGAGACAACCTGTTTCAAGCTGAGTTCACCTCTTTAAAAATCCACAACTAACCCATCTACTTGCATGCTCCAGTTTACAGCTCCTAACGGTTTAAAGGATTAGACTTGCCCCTTTGGCAGCCAGTAATAAAAGTATGTCAAGTTCAAGGACTGAGAGCAGTCAGAATGTACATGAGAGAGATGTTCAGAAGGGCTGGAAGTGCAAACTCTTGACCCGGCACAAACACAGGCAGGAAATGCTCGTTCATGCACAGTCAGAGAAGGGGAACTCAACTCTGTCACTGCACTTTGTTCTGGTTCTGGGCCTTACCCACCATTTATTAGACATTCTTCTGAGTATACTGGGGATTTGGGATTTTTTCATTTGGTTTGGACAAATGCCACTTCTATTAATAAGGACAGTGGACCAAGGCTTTCCTTTGTTCCCCTGACGCTGCCTGCCTTAGATTAGATCCACCACACACGTGGATTTTATCCTGATGACTCACCCACCCAATTCTGTCTGATCCTATTACTGCACTTCTGTTTCAGCCACTTGCCAGGAATACTACAACAACTCTACCTGCTGATTTCAGTTGAAAATCAGAAAGCAAACCCACCTTCTGCAACACAAAGGTTAACTGAGGAGTGCTATTTTCTTTTTGTCTTACAGCAGCTCTGCAGGAGACGAGCACTCAAATCCAGATGAACACACCACTGCTGACAGATGAGAATGAGCACCCTAAGCTGTAACTTTTATCTTTCCAACACATCAGTTTTCTAAGAAAATTCATCGGCTTTGCCAGAAGTTTTCACTTTACTACTTCAAGAATTTCCAGATGAATATCATTTTGTAACTTACTATCACACTTCAATTTCTTAAATAACTTAATTGTATTTCAGACCTGATTGTTAGCACCACTGCACTTTTCTGTAAAAAAAACTGCTTTTGACCTCACTCACTGATCAAAGAGAATCAGTTTATCCAAGTCCCCAAAGTAACAGTGGGTTTCAGCTCAGACACCTGCTAAAGAAACCACATATAGGAGATTGATTGGGAAAGTAATTTTAAAATTGTGGGATCCTATTTTGGTCTGTAACTCACATTGTGGGGTCTTCAGGATACACACAAAGGCAAAAGACTAAAACAGGACATTTCCTCAATGGATTTGTATCCATCACCATCCCACTACTCCACCCAGTGAGTCAGATTGCTCTGGAGTTCACAGTCCTTGCTAGGTGAGTAGTTTTAAATGTAAAGTATAGGGCAAAATGCTAAGAGCATGTGTAGGTACCAATAGGAAGAGGATGGCAAACAGCAGGGGAAAACTTTGAAGGGCAAGGAGCTCCAAGAAAGACAAGCAATTGAAGTTCACACACTCCTGCTGTTTTATATTACACTATGTTTTCGTAATTGAATTTTAATAAATGCTATTGCTTCTTGCAGCTAGATGCACAGTTCCTTTTTACACAATAGCATAAATTCAAATAGTTAAAAATTTAATTAGTTCCTCAACTATATGCTAATCTGACTCAAAACTTGGAGAAAAAACTAAACAAATCCAACCTTTGATTACTTTTCTATTCTGACCATCTCTAGATTTTGTTTTCCTAAAGCCTTCTATTTTAATTTCACCAGCAGTGCTGTTACCTAACGCTTGCTAACAACAACACACAGCTCTTGCAAAAAAATTGGCTCTTTCATTATATGACTTTATTAACTTACAGTAGTGATAGAAAACCTCTTATCCTAAAACAGCTGCAGCTTACATCATATGGATGAGCACAGCTATCAGCTATTTCAGGAATACTCATAGCAGTTCAGAGACTCCATAGTGAGTATAAGGCCTTTTATCACAGAGCTGTGAAATGAAGCAATGTTCTTCAAGAGGCAGAAAGAAAACCATGCTGTATTTAAGTTTAAAAAATATACTTTCATATTGTGATTATACTGTTTCAATATGTCAGTAGGAGCCTCATTCCTTAGGTGCCATTACAGTAAAACAGACTGTATAATACAGCATGCAAGTCTAAAAGGATAATTGAGTTTCCTCTAAACTATACTCAAGTCTCCTAAAATGAGGCAAATTTGATTTCTGAAGACTCAAACTCATGCTGCAGCAGTTCTGAGATGCTTTGCTGGAGTTGAACACTGGCAGTGTTTCCCACTTCTCCATGAAGCTGTCACTGACACTCGAGCAAACAGCAGCAGGACCTGGGGATCGCTGTTCCACAGGACAGGTTTGAACTCACAGGACAGCATCCACAATCTACCACCACTGGCTAATGGACAGAAAACTCTGCTGTCGAGAACATTACCTTCTATCTGTCTCAACAATCCTTTTCTACTCTTTAAATTATGATTTTACAGAGTTGTCCTCAAGGACTGACTTTTAAGTCATCTTATATGTGCTTGTACCATGACAAACAATTACACCTTTCAGAAACCCCAGCTTGCTATTATTTCTTCCTTTTCCATTTCCTTCTCAGAAGCAAATAATTTTTATGTTGGATATGTCTGACAAAGATACAATGAAACAAAAAGGTAAACCGTATTCAGTCACTTGCAATATTTTTACTTGAAAAATAAAAACTCTGTAGAACCTTAAAAAGAAAACCTTACCTGAAACTGCCGTAGACTATGAGGAGAATAGAAATCAGGAAAGTAGACACTTGACTGGAATCCACAAGGGAATATGCCCTGGAATTAGGAAAAAGAAGGCAGGTTTGTCATTGTGAGTGTCCATTTCTCCAGTGCCATTTGCTAATTCTTTTTCTTATTTTAATACAAATACAGAACCAGATGACAAATTATGGCAGCTCCCTCTGAAGTTCTTGTCTCATCTAGAACACAAAACCTGTAGCTTGTGAATTAACTTATTTTATTCAAGGCTGCAGCATGAAAAACCTACACAGCCAAAAAAGGACAACTCAAAAGCCTTGTGGTAATTTATTCTGAACTCATCAGATTCAAGGTTTTTTTTCCTCAAACCCATTAAAATTACTTCAATTGCAGCTACTGCAAAACCTGCACGTCAGTAACAGTAACCTGTTTTCCATAACTTCTTACATCTTCAGAGTGGCAATATGGCAGTTAAGGCTCACTTAGCTGGGGGGGGAAACCCCAAACAAATGAAAAAAAAAACCAAATCAAAGCCCAAACCTCACAACAAGCAGCAATGTGCATGTATTAAACCACACACAATCACTTCCCTATTCCACCTTGCAGATCACTCATTGCAGGATTTCTGATGGACATTTCAGCAGGAAGCTTAAACCCAGCTTCATCCGATTGACTTCCTAAAGCAACACACCGTGTTTAAAGCATGGAAACACGAACATGAAAGCAGCAGAGGCCACTGTGCTGGCAGGGGCACAGCAGGCAAGGAGAGGCTCTGGGAGTCACTCTGCAACTCCATAACTTGTGCTAAAGTAATGGAAAAGAACAAGAATAATTCTCAATATTAATTGCATTAGTCTTATCCTACAAAAGACAGAACTGAATATTTCTGAAACCAACCAAAAAGTCTAATTTCAGCAAGGCTATGGATATGGAACAAAGATAATTGAATTACATGATTGTTCCAAATTAAGTACCACTGAGCAAATAAAAACTGAAGATACGAGACAGTTAAAGAAACACTCATCCCATTCCCAATTCAAAAGCAATTCAGAGATAATTGCCAAACCACTAGACACACAATTTAAAATACTTTTGTTTAATATATAAACACAAATGTGAATTTTCTACTACAGAAACTCAATATTAAACATCAGTGACAAACAGACTGCCTCTTCTACATGGAACTATATACTTGTGCAATAAGCTTTTAAGGAATTAGAAACTGCTTTGCTTAATTACCATGAATAACTTCCACATATCTCCACATTAAAAGTGAAAAACAGGTATCTTATTTGCTCATAATGTTGGCCAACACATAAAGACAATCTTAAGCTTTAAGTATTGTATTTTCTTTGTATGTATGACCTTTAGTTACCAGGCTGTGGAATAGAGGCCTAAAAAGCATCCATGAAGATCAATACAGTGAATTGCAAATACATGCAACATAATAACTCAGCACTTACAACCAGTGCACATGTAAATGTTCAGGTTATACACAATACAGTTCACAGCCATTATTTTCATGCCATGGTTACAGCTAAACTCACACCAAAGGAAACAGCCTGAGGACAACCACACTGGGTTTATGTCCCGTTTCTAGCTCTGATTTCAGAGGGAAGCATTCCCTCATCCAGACTTGCACAAAGGGAAGGGAAAGCTTTGTATTGTCTGGATTTGAGAATAAATAGTGGAACTCATCTATTAAAAGAATACTCAGAAACGCCACATCTATGAGAAAAACAAAATGAATGGAATTTCAGAATGGATTAAACATGGCCAGGGTTATGCTCTGAATTTTATTAACTTATGTTCATAAAATTTTATCTTCACAAAGCTGCAAATACTTTTGAGATGAACAATGTTTTCTATATAATTCTTCATTCAATGACAACACTGGAGGCTATGATAATTAAAATGCCATTTTGTCATAATTTTAAACATTAGTCAAAACAGCGCTGTAAATGTTAAAAAGATTCATAAAACAGATAAAATAGAGATGATACATGGATCATGGATCAGCCCTGTGCATAATGCGTCAGTTTTGTATTAAAACTGAGAGCCCTGAAGAAAGTGAAGAAATGCAAACTCATGTTAAACAATGACCTAACACATCCCAGCCCTGCTGACAGGCTGCAGTGGTGCTCAGGACTGCAACCTGCTGATTCTGTGCAATGCAGAAATAAGAATTAAAGTCCTTCCATCCTGCACAAGTGAAGGGCAGAGTAATTAAAAACTCATCACAGACCAGAGATGTTTCCTGATCACACCCCCACAGAGATCTTGTAACAGGACAACCTAAAAACTCAGTCTTGCTACCACGATAATGGTCTGGGGAAATTCATATTCACTGACATTCCAGCAAACAGGGCCAGGGAGATACAGTCACACTTTCCTTCTTCCTCAGGCAGCTGGAAAAAAAATAAGGCAAAACACACAGAGTGTGACAGGCTGAACCAAGAGAGCAGCTCAGGCATGTCCAGATTCCATCCAAAGTTTCCAACACAAGTAACCCACAAGCAAACCCGAAGAATAATTTTACAATGCCAAAGTGAATCTCATTGTAATAAAACCTCACATCTTTTAAACATTAAATTTCCCTACATTATTTAAGGTATTGCACAAGACCTGAAACCAGAACTACTTCCTAAAATTCTAACCACTGACTGGATGGACAGCTTGTTAAGAAACTAAAAATCCTTGATCCCAAATAAATACTTCCTAACACATTAATCTAAGTTAGAGGTAATAAACAAATGACTGTCGCATGAAAGAATCAAAAAGTAAGATTACTTCCAAGTTTTTAATATTATTCAAAATGCCATGTCTTGCAAACCAATTTGTAATTTTAACTGAAATTTAAATAACTTTCTACAAGCCCAACAGATTCCACATGCACATAACAGGATTCTCCTATGGGCATATTTCAAGTATGCAAGTTCATATGCTCTCACAGCCAAACAGCATCAGTGCCATGTTCTTCTAAAATGGCATCAGCCAAAGCCAGAACCCACACCAATGACAGTTTTCAGAAGCTGTAGTCACATTTAAGCAGCCTTCCACTGCACATACAAAAATGCAACCAGCTTCCTTCTAACAAGGTATTTCTGCAAAACTCTTCAATCTTGGAGCAAGTAATGGAAACTTATGCAGAGAAAATGCCTGTAACAAGCTTGTGCAGTTATCCTTTGACTTAAGTACTGATTTTAGATGCAATTCTCAGTACTTAAACATGACAACCTACAAAGAAAATATTATTCTTCATCCTCAATCTGAAAATTAATACTGGATAAGGCCATGCTAAAGGCTCCTTTGAAGACTGACTTCAGTGCAGTTCACCTGCATGTCATGTTACAAGAACAACTCCCAACTCATTTCCAAACTCCAGCATATACGCAGAACACTGCTCAAAACACAAAGACAACATGGGTTTTCCCAAGGAAGTACATTTTTCAGGATTCTTGCACTACCACACCTGAAATTCAACATCCATGTAAGGAAGCTGGTTTAAGAATTACTATTAATAAAACTATCAGATTCTTACTTAGTTAAGTAACAAGTAACTAATTATTATACCCTAGTACTTCATAAAACCAAGCACACCGGTGCCTCACGACAGTTTTCTCAGCCAGCTACTGAGAGGTGACTTTCCAACTGCTTCCTCTATAACCTGAGATCTCACTCTGAACCTCCATCTTTACGTGGCTGAGATCAATTTTCATAAATTCTCTGCCATTAGGCATCCGTTTCTGGCAGCTTCATGGGCAAGTGCTCACAACACAGCCTGCTAAGGCATGCCAAGCCAGAGACACAGCAAGCACTGTTCCATAACATATTCTGTGTGTCCGCCCTACAGCCTCACAGTGAGAGCATTGTCCAGACAACAATCCCAGCAGAGCTGTCCAGCCTGGCACAGAGTGCTCCATAGACCTTTACCTACAGAACAATTCCAGGGGTGCCCAGCCACTGGGACACACCACCGCTCCCAAGCAGCAACCGTGCAAAATACACCACAGCACTGAGAGCTGGCGTTCCAAGCAGCACTCTCCCCTCTTCTGGGAAAACATGAATAACTTCAGTATTCCCAAGGGAACAGAGACCCACTTCATTCCCAGCCAGGGAAGATGGTAACCAGCTAATCAAAGTTGCCACAACAACAGTAATGGCGCTGCACTGAAGACACTTGGAAGCTCTTTTCTCTGAATCAGCAGCTGCAGGTCAAGCTCTTTGCTCCTGTCCCTCCAGGTACAAGCTCACCTGTCTTTGTGGACATTCACCCTACCAGGTCTCAGCCATCTGCCTATTGTTTTTCTACTATGCACCTTCTGGGATGTTTTTCTTCTGCATTTCCACTCAAGAAAATCACCCAGTCAATATAAGCACTGGTTTTCATGTTTCATCTCTCCCTTATCACCAAAAGACAAGCAGTTTCTGGCTAACAGTCCTTCCTTCCAAACCTGAAGAAGGAAACCTCAGGCAAAGTCTGGTGATTCTTTTTGCCCTCTGTGTTGAGCAATAAGAATCTGCAACTTGCTTTGTTCAATGAAGACCCAAACCAGGAACCAAAGGTGTCTCCAGATGACAGTGCAGAGCATTCCCCTCTACACAACCCACCTGTCATGGGCAATCTGAAATGACCACACGCCAACACAGCCATCACAAAAGCAACTTCTCACCTTTTCCAATCACCTGTTCTTCTTCATCTCATCTCATCTCTGCATAACCATCAGCAAAATCACACACAAAACCAGACTGAGGAACCTGCCTCCCAGAATAATAAAGAGCAAATGGGAAAGTTTCTCAAGTGATTCAGACTCCTGATCTGGCCCATCAAAAAGAAAAGACTTTTCAGTGGCAGCATTAGCTTAAGTACCCCAAAATTATTGCTCAAGATATTAGGGAAGTTTTATGTACTTAGAATAAAAAAACCTTTTCTGTTTGCACAAGATGCCTACTAAATGTATGATCATAAAAATTCAGCCCATCGATGAGTAAGTACCACTCCTGACTTCCAGGTACAAGAGAAATTATTGTGAAGAATTCTGCCAAGGGGGTAATGAGAGGCCTGTCCCCTGAAGTTTCCATAGCAATGCAAACTAAAGACCTTGGATATGAATCATTCTCAGAGAAAAGCTGCTGTAACAGCAGCAAGACAAACCTTCCCTGCATACTTACTGTACCTATACAAGAATGCAAATAATACAGCAACAAATAAATCACAATTACTTGGAAAGTGCAGCAGATGAACTAAGTTCACTAAAGCTCACATGAAGAGAGACTGCATTTCATCACTTTTTTTTTTAATCAGTGATCAAAACATCCAAGAGTTCACAAGATTGAGGAAAACAAGACTATAAAAGGATGGTGAGCATATTAGATAGGCTCGAGTACGGATGGATTAAAATAGAAAAGTTTTTGCTGTGTTTAATAGGACCAAATCTACAACTTGAAGACATCACAGAATCACAAAGTCACACTGGGAATGTAAGGAGATAATTTAATTCACTGATCTTACTCTGGGGAGAGACAATCAGTCATGACAGGTGTTTACCTCATCTGTTGTTTAAAAAACTAACTGGTGAAAAAGTAAGGGACTTTGTTGACATGTAAGTCTTTCTGACCACAATTATTGTCCACAATTTTTCTCTTACACAAAAGTCCTTTTCAAAACTCATGGAGAGCTTTTCATACTGGCCACATCTGGGGTAAAGTGGATCCATACATGAATGGATATTTCCACCTGCATTTTTCAGTTTCTGAAGGACCTGGCTGCTTGAGAAGTGACCACATAAAACTTCAAATATTCTTCAGCCCACGTTAAATCCATGACTATTTACCCAATCAATATGGTACTCTTGACCTGCATTTCAAATACCACCCTTATAATCAAATGTCCACTGTCTCCTCACAAGGTAAGTGACAATAATCCATGCCCAACATAACATGTATCCCAACTCTCTTCAAAAGAAAATTCCTCATAGGCAGGTACCAGCACTGGAAGAGTGACAACAGGGCACCTCCCTCTGCCTCTCCCTCATTCATTCATTTTCAGAACTTGCTGAGGGCATAGTGTGAGCGTCCCCTCTCAGCTGCTGGGTAAAGGGAAACAGAAAAATCCTCAACATAACACAAAAAAAACCACCAAACCAAATCTGAACTATCAACTTCTGCTGGAAATCTGGTGTTCAATGTTCAAAAATCAAGGATGGAGAAAATTTCCACTCCCCTCCCTCCAAGGGTTTCATGTATTTCAAAGCATTTTTAGTGTGTTTATTCCATCAGTGATTGTCTTAGCAACAGAAAAACAGAAAGTCAAGAAATAGCAGCTGGTAAACTTGAAGCAAGTTGAAGAGTATTTCTGCACTTCCTCAGCCCCACACCACATTTTTAGAGCTATTAACTCCACACAGAAAACAACATTCACCCTTACACTGCTGCACTGACCCAGTGACTGTGGCTTTTTTGGATCATGCAAGAACGTGCCATTCATGAGGAAAACATTTTCCTGAATCTACCTGCTTTGTAAGCTTTTAAAACATTCTACTATTTTATTCCTTAAAAAGAGTGTGTGGTAACTCAGTGATTAGGGCAATTTATTGCTAAGAGCAATTCATTTCTGATGCTCATGTACCTGGCATTTTGAGCTGCCACTGTAGAATTATTTATTAAGAGCACAAATCAAACTCAAGGACTCCAGAGCACAGTCCTAAGGCACATGAAAGAAGAGCACTGCCATGGACATGAAGATCAATTACAGCTAATTGCACAAATACTCATTTTGGCTGGGGGGTGGACTCACTTCACAGGTAAAACCAATACTACTTTTTTCCTTTACTGGATTCCAGGTCAAGGGTATGACTAAAAAGCCTCTTTCAGCTGCCTTGCGTGTGTAAGATATATACATATTTAAGAGCCTCCATTAGGCTTGCTGCCAAACCAAAGTTAAATCTGAGTGTAACAGTTAAAGGTATAATTTTAAGTGTGAAGTCATGGCACCCATAGCTGTAAACATATCTCAACACTATTCCATTCTTTAGTGTGATTCATAGGAAAAGCAAGCAAACTGCTATGGCTTTGCTTCTGTTAAAGGAATAGCTTGTTTTCTAAAGTAAGTTTACAATTTCATCTCATTGTCACGTGCAGATCCCACTGTCATGCTAAGTATGAGTAATTCATGAAAATACAGGCTATGTCAGAAAATAAAACAAGTCTAGAGTGAAACAAAACAAAACAAAGAGAAAAGAGTAATATGAAATGTCCCACTAAAACCAGACTTTTGTACACAGACTCTGTTAGGGCTCAGGCAGGCATTTCAAACTGTAACCAGAGAACAATTCTGCTGTTTACCAGGCAGAGGTCCCAAAACAACATTTTCACACTATTGAATACCATACATATATGTATTTTTTTCTACCCATACAATTTTAAATACCAAGCACCTCTTCTATCCTTTCCAGAAAGCTGTTTTCCTAAATTATCCCTGCAAAACCAAATTCTAAGCTCCCAGCTAAATTGCTAAGAGCAAACACTCCTCTGAGCTCACTTTGAGAGGAAATTGAAGTATCCAGTAAGGCATCAGGAGACACAGTCTTGAAAAAAAATATTTTCTGTTAAAAACATTCTCAGAACTACTCCTTTGGTTCACCCGACTGTCTGCCAACAGAACAAAGAATAACATGTTTCACAGTTTTTAGGCATTACAGCCACTGCAAGATTTCCAGATTTCACATTCAGCTTGGAGCACTCATTTCCTTGCAGGAATGGGAGCACAACTTCCAGTCCCTGCACGGAAGCATAGCAATACTTTAATCATTCAAAGGAGCATTATTCCAAATCAACACAGGATAGTGCTCATGTATCTCGAAAGTATTTTCAGCTCCTAATGTCCCCAGAGCTCTGGTGGAACCACAGTCAACAGGATATTTGGGAGCAAAATTTGCAATCAGTGGTTAATAGAGAAAAATTAACCAGTACAGCTTCAAGTAAGTTGTACTGGACACACATATCTGAATATGAAGTAGCTTGAACTAAAATAAATATCCAAAAATCATATGGATTGTCTTTGACATTGTTGTCACAGAAAACACTGCCTTTTTTACTCCACACTGGAATGGGAGCCTGGATACATAATTTTTATCTCTTACCTAAACACACACACACACACAAAATACTTTTTTGACATTCCTTATTGAGGAGGGTTGGTTGATTAGGGTTAGGTCAAGAGTTTTGCTCTAAACCTGACAAATGAAAAAAGATCTCTGAACCCCCTCTCTCCTTTCTTTCTCAAAGAAAGAAAAAACAAACAGTCATGAAAAGCAGAGCATGCTTTTGCTGCCAAATATATGTGACCACCAGCCAAGGAATCCTCTCCAGGAGCAAGATTTTGAAATTGTATCAATGTGAAAAGTACATCTATACAATGATGTCTGCAATAGGGCACTTGCATTGAAGAAGGAGTATAATTTCAATTAGTTAAACTGAACAGTAATACGTGGAAAAACACATTTGGCATCAAGATACAGAGCTCATTAGCAGCAAATGTTCTTGATTTTGAACTTTAATTGTGTCATGTTTGTTTTAATTGAGCTGTAGCAGATTAGGCGACTTCTTCTACAACATTGGCATCCTACTGCAAACCAGCCCCAGCAAACTGCCGAGCCAATGCACAGCCCTGGCTCTGTTTCCTAAAACTATTGTTACTTTTATCCCTCCTTGACAATTAAATCTGAAGGACTCCAGCTCATGATAGGATTTGCCTATGTTGGTTTGAAAATCGAAAGCTTGAGGCAAGGAAAGCCTAACAGGCTCCACTGCAAATTGTATCAACTTCAGTTTGCTCACCTCTGGCTTCAGGGGCGTTAAGAGTTTTGCAAACAAAACCTGCTTTTTCAAAAACTTGCCACTACAATTAGCTTGGGTTTTGATACTAAAACTTATTCATGGACAGGAGAAGAAGAAAGAATTAGAAAAAATCATTCCAGCCCCGTTTTTGTGAAGCAGTTTTCATTCAGGCCAGCAGCTGCACAATCAGCAAGTGTGACACAAAGAGGAAAGGAGCCAAGATGTGGCCATGAACAAGGTGGGACTAAAATCCTTTTGGGAACACCTTACAGTTAGATATCACTAAGCACATTGTAATACACACACCTCTAATCCAAGCTTTGCTGGAGCTAATGTAAATTAAACAAAACTAACCTTCCATGCAGAAGTAAGCACTGCTTTAATTAAGTTAATTTTCAAAACAGACCATAAGTACTGTAGTTGCTGCAATATATGATAGCATTTTATAATATTGTGTGCTATTTCAGTCCTTTCAGATTTGGTTTTCACTAGTAAACTGCAGACAACTTTGCTCCAGCAGCACAGCTCCACCACAGTACAACAGCTCGAGGCACTGGCCATTCACTAATAATAAACCCCAGCACCAACAACAAACAGGCTATTCAGTGAGGTGCAAGAAGTAGCCATAATGCATTTGCTAGTGCCAAACTGTCAGCTTGTTTAAAAGGTGTTTGAGGAGGAGGAAAAAATATAAAACCCATTTGCTGAACTAATTAAAACAACTGCATTGTCTTTAACTGCCTTCATAGATAATCGCCTTACAAAATAGTTCAGTTTACTGCAGAGAGTAGATTCAAATTTTGCTGTAGTACCACAAAAATTGCCAAACAGAAGTATGAACACAATGCTTTAGTGGAAGAATTAAAATCAGCAAATATTAGAAAAGATGGAAATATATATAACTATGTCAATGCACATAAATATATCTATGAGACATCTGACAAAGCAAGAGAGTTGCAGCTCAGCCACAAGAAAGAACTGACCACAGGGAGACTTTCCTCATCGACAAAACTGTTTCCACCTTCCACAAATAATCAAGAGGAGAACTGGAAGGAGGGAGAAGAGAGGTCAAATCAAGATCTGTTACACACAACCCTCTCTTGCCAGAGCCACAAGTATATTTCTTTATGTAAATTTTCAGATTCCAACAGACCAGTGAACTCTGCAAAGGTCAGTCCAATATTTAGCCTACTCCAAAGACTTGCTGAAACAGCTCTTTTATCTAAATTACCACTTTCAACTGTATGAATTTTCAAAAAATAGCCCTTTTTACATCAGGAAAAAGGGCAAATCAAGGGTGTGGTTACCCTAATTAAAGTCTACAAAGTACCACTGTGCAAGCTGTCTACAGTTTTATGCTAGACAGCCTAATCAAGATCCAAATAACATCGTGTTTCAGAAAGGGCCATTTGGAAATGCCAGTGGTTATCCTTGGCACAGGAAAGCTTTCTGCAATTTTGATGGCTAAGACTTCTTTGGATTATAAAGGTATCAATTTATATCCCAGTCATACATGCAACCTGGAGTTTTCAATCACTTGGTGGTAAAGCTCTGCATTACACAGAAGGTTGCTCAGTGCTGGGTTTCATTTTATGGAACGTATTCTAATTACATGAAAAAAATAAAAACTTCCCTAGAATCTTCACCCTAGGCTCCCATCTATGTTTTGATCTCTGTAAGTATTTTTATACTTAAGAGCAAAAAGCATTAGAATGACTATAATCCTATAAAACAGGAGGATGCTCCCTACTTCCAGTTTACAGTAAAACACTTTTCCCCTGCAGAGCGAGTCCCGGCCTCTGCCACACAGGAATCCCCATCCCTGAAGTGACACAGGAGGTGCTGCTGCTGCCAGCTCAGCCTGGGCACAGCTCTTCCACCCGGCCTCAGGGGGTGCTGCTCCCACAGAAGCCTGCTGGCACCCAGCACCAACGCTGACAAGCAATTTCTCTCATGACTCAACACTGTTAACACAGCTGCCGCACCGCAACTTCTACGTTCAGCCAGCAGATCTCAGAGGACCCTGTGCTGCAAGCTGATAAAACATGGGAGTTTCTGTAATTTGGAGTTAAATACTTGTCCCAGACCTCACTGCTGCTCCATCTGGACCTGGAAGACAGTGGTGAGCAAATATCTCCTATCTGCCTCACAATTAAGAGATTCATATTTACTTTGCAAGTTATTGACAAGCAATTAATGTACCACCTCTGACAGTGTGTTGTGTAACACTGTCTACACGCACAATAAATTTATGTTTTCACTTAAGGAAAAATAAACAAATAGAACCAAATCCAACCTCTCTCAAATAGTCAGAGAACATCAAAACAAGCTCATAAAATTGGACATAGCCTTACTTTTGAGTATTTTCAAACCATGACACTTGGACTTTAACTTTTTCTAAATTTAGAAAAGAGGGATAGGAAGACTTCAGCTCTACACTTGCTCATGTCAAGAACTCCAAGAAGCTACTTGGGCCCGTAATAGACCCAAAGCTCTGAAAGAGTATCAGGTTACTTTGGCAGACACAGGCACAGAAGTCAAACTAAGTTGAACCGGTCTATTTTCCAAACAGACAAACATGATCAAAAGACACAAAAAGTAGAAAGCAGAAAGTATTATCACTATTCCTGATAATACAAGAAAAAAGTGCTGGTGGGGCAAAAAATGAGCGTCAGGTGGGTGAAGGAACTACCAGCAATGAATCCAGAAGATGTAAGGTATGTTTCCTTTCTTCCTTGAAGCAGAAGCACTGACTGAAATACGCCTACTACTCTGCTATGTAAGTGAAAAGCCAAGGAGTTAAAAAGAAAAACCAACAAAACAACAACAAAGCAAAAAAAAAAACAAACGTTCCATGGAGCTAGAACGAAAAGCCTGAAGTACAATCTCACACCTGTAGTATCGTAATGATAATATTTCATAGTTCCAGTACTTCATTTTTCAAGAATAATGCACTGCTAATCACAAAACCAAAAATAAAATTCTAAAATAAAAAAAAACATAATTTGCTTTTTGAATAGCAAATGCAAGGCAATTTCTTGCAAAATACTAAACTCCTTTAAACAGAAAATAAATTAGGGCTTACACAACCAATATATCAAAGAGCAGCTTTTCACTACTGAATGGATCCCACCCAGAGAGAATGCACAAAGGCATATTTGAACACACCACAATTCCCATGCTTAGTTCAGTTACAACTGAGGCGGTACAAAGGGGGAAATTAAGTTTAAAACTGGGAATTTCCTCCTGTTCTGATGCAACTCACACCTTCAAGCACAGGACACACTCCACAAAGTCTCTTAATGGGAAGAAATTACTATTTTACTTAGCACAGAAGGACAACCCAAACAAGCAAATGTGTGTTTATTCGAGGAAGAAAATTTCTGAGCATAAAGCACCAAGATGAGACTACACACAAATACAGCCAACCAATATAGGTATCTGTGCCAAAGACTGGGTGACTCAGGGTATCATGAAGCAGGAAACAGAATTTCAGCTTCAATTGTTAGCATGGCACTAAATGCACATAAACAGACTCTAATGTAATTACCTTGTTAAAACTGCATATGATTTACTACAGAAGTCAATTAGGGTTTTACACTCTGAGAATTATGATTTCCCAGTACTAGTGAACCTATTAATGCCAGTAGTTTGGACAGACACTTTTTTTCCCTGAGGTGGTCTCTCAATCTTCATTTTTTTGAGTCATGTGGTGTAAGAACACACAATCCATCCAGCACAGAAGGGAGAGAGGACTGCTGAGGGGGAAGGCAGGCTCAGCTATGAATTTAGTTTCAGTGTGAGCACAATTATTAGCCTGTCACTGGGATGAGTGTAGAGAAGAGTTTCTAAGATGACCAGGAGAGATAGGAACTGAGTTTATTCAGTCTGCAAAAATACACAGTAAGGGGAGAAGCTCACAGGCAAAGGGAAACACCAAGTGGAAGAAGTATGAGATTAAAATGACCTAAAATTGTGTTACAATAGGGGAACCTACACTCTTTCCCAACACCAAACCGTAAACTGGATCCAATTTCCCCCTCAAATCCAATTTCTTTTTCCAATTAACATCTCTATAGTCACAGGAACACTAGTGACAACACAAGAAGTGGCAGTTCTTCAAAGTTTCCCCCACTGTGCTTTTTTGGGGGAGGGGACACTAAAACCCAAAGAACACAAAAACCAAATGGACCAGTTCCAAATGTATTACCCAGTATGCTCTTTTCAGTCTTGAGAAACAAGAAAAAGAAGGAGAACATGTCCTACTGCTCTTTTGTACTCACTTATTCTAAACAGTAGAGGTTTAATTAAATGATAATGTTCAGAGATTATTAGAGGCATCTCACATGCTGGGCTGGGCCTCCAAATGCTGAAATGCTTATTAACAGCAAATTTTCTTAACAGCAGCTGTCATGTCTTCAATATTGCACCACAAAAACCTTTTGGACAAACAGGAGTCTTCATGTACAGGACCAAATTAAATCTCTGTTTGACCAGCATCAAATTACAGCAACCTGAAAACTGAACTAGTTTCATCAGAGAGATATTGTCATTTCATTATGTATCATTCTCCTTCTACAAACACAGAACTGAAACGTACACCCCAGATGCAGCATCAGACAACACACAGGGTGAGTCTGTAATATTCTGCAAGCCCAGGGATAGCCAGGCTTGAAAACAACTAGAAATCCAAACAAAACCAAAATACTATTTTTACTGGACAAAATGTTTGCCTTTTAAAAAGCAAATTTCTAGGTAAAGGCATTGAGATAACATTACACAGGAAAGTAAATTCTCTCCTGTTTCAAGTCATCCACTAATTTGCACCAGTCATTCTAAACACATCTCATTTCATTAATTCAAGCTGTACTCCTTTAATGGGAGAAACTGCAATGCAGAAGAGCAGAGATCCAGTTCTAAAAAGAAGTTTTTCCTCAATATTCATTAAATGTCACAGCAGAGTCAGATCACATCTTTACCAGCATAAACCAAACCCAGACAAAACTCCAGTCCAGCCCTGACAGGAGCAGCCACATCAGATTTTTCAGGAGTTAGTAAAAATCATGACACTTCCAACCACATGGATAGAAAGGGAAACACATAAACGCAAATCAGGTTAACTTCTGTTCTTTCCATCTTTAACAGCATTGCTTTGGTAAGAGCGAACAGACACTTCAGTATGAATTCTGAACCCACAGAAGCAATGGCCTCCAATTTTGACATTAACTTAAAATAACTTCCCCAAGGATTAGGGAATTAACAGCTCAATTCTTTTAGGAAAAACACAGAACTGCTGGGCTCAATAGGAATTTCCATGCAGCAGCAGGCTCAGAACAACTTAATATATGCCTGGCATCCAGGAGCTACTATAAAACAAACACGATGTGGTTTTGAACACAGGCTGCTGATGCCATAGTAGAAGACTCAGCTTTCCAGGAAATTTTACATGCTGGAAGCCTAAATGCTGATCCTTCACCATCTGTTTCAATTCACATTTTCATGTAATGTATGGAGTGAGTAACAAAACATAAATCAAAGTAAGTGACCGGATTTAAACACTTCGAATAAACAAAACAGTCTTTTCAACTTGGCAACAGTCTCCCACTATCAACATTCAAACCACTGAAATCAAACTGTATTTGTGGGGAGGAACAATCTCTTATCACACCAACAAATACACAACTGGAGAGACAGAAACCTTTCAGCATGTACACATGAGAGTTTTGATATCCACAAGGGATACATAAAACACCTATGTATCATTAGTTTGAAAAACTGCCGCCCACCAGAAGCAGATTTACCTTTTTATCAACAATATTAGAAAACTAGAATAGTTTTTCAAACTGACATTTGAAAATCTGAAGTTTCCTTGCTTAAGGAAGAGTATAGAGCTAAGGACATTCAAAATGTACTGAGAAAATAAAAAGGGGATTTCACAGTTCTCTACGCAGCACCTGGAAACTGCTATGGGAGAAAAATAACCCTGAGCTGGAAATGCAATGTTTCAGCAATCAATATTTTCATAACACATTCGCATATTTTCACAAGACTTTTGATGTAGTCATTCAAACCAGGCAGGCAGGATCCATTTTAAAAGCAGTATTGTGTATAATCAAGGGTGTAAGACAGCTCATATAAAAGAGAAGTCAGCCTCTTTTTGAAGTCATTTCAGTTTTAATTCACTTAACTTTCACAATTTACCTTGAGGGTTTTTTCCCATATACATACAACATATATGGAAAAGACTTAAAATCATTACATACAACTTAAATTTTCTATTCCAAATCCTATATTGTACCTGTCTTTTTTTTTTTTCATTTCTGAATCAAAAAAACTGTTTAACAGTGATGAGAACAATTTTCTCCAATCAACTGATCTCAATCAATTTCTTTTTCAGCCAGAATGCAAACACCTGGAGTCTCAGAAACATTTTAAATATAATCCTTATGTCCCCCCTAACCACTCCTAATGTGGCACCTCTGCTTGGTTTCATCCCTGCTCTGGATTCCAAAGTCTCAAAGCCACCTACAAAAATACTACAGAGCTAAATCCTCCCAATATCCTTCTGTAATCCCAGGGTACTCTGAGCAACAGACCAGTCTGAAAATACCCAAGTGCCCTGGGAAGGCAGAGATTACACTCTGTTGTGCTGCATCTGTATTTCTGCTGATATTTCTTGCTCAGAAACAAAATGCTTTCTTGGAAAAGGTTCTGTAGTGAACATCCAGATGTTTAACCTTCCTAAAAATAACCAAGTTCATCCTTGGAGCAGCTGTAATTCCAGAGCACCCTTTAGGCAAAAGCACTCACATCAGAACTAGAACATAAACTCACTCCAACAAAAGTTAAACTCAGGAAAATGCAGTAGCAAGATGACAAAGATGATTTGAACATTGGAATTTTTGGTTGATTGCTGAAGACACCTGCTAAATTTAGACACAATTCATGGTGAGTTTGCCAATTGCATTGATTCCTGTACCTAAAAACAGTATCTTATTTTGAGACCAAAATAATACTAAAATGCTATTTCACTTTCATAACATTATTTAAATTTGATTGCACAGGTGAACAAAGTAAAATTTAAAATTTTAAAATATCCCTTAAGCATCCTTTTTATTTTATTTGAAAACTACTTTTGTGTAAGAAGTAAAGCACCATGAGGATGTAGCTAACACAAATTTTAAGCTGTTTCTAAAATACTATCTCACCACTGTTTGGCACTGGGGAGACTTTTTAAGTTAAGATTTTACGCATGAGCAACTGCAACTTGTGTTGCACAGATACAGAACAACAACAAAAATCACAACAGCTCAAAGTTTCAGACTTTTTCCCTGCCTGTTTTGTCATCTGTATTTTAAGACGGTTCTAAATAAAAGGATTTCAAATTTTTTTCAAGAAAATTTCCTTTTTTCAAAGGAAAAGCAAATAATTATGCAAAATTAACAAGGCTGGGCAACATTTTAAGACGAGAATGACAGAAAAATGTGACAAAAAGGTGACAGATATGATATGTGGGTGAAAAAGAGAACTCTACTTCAAAGTGAACTTTTTTCACTCAAGACTGAACACTGGTTTGTCCAGATATTTTTCTCTAATATCTCCCAAAATTTCTTTTAAATATAAGAGTATAACTCTTGGAAAACACATTTCAACGCAGTTCTAAAAATACCAAACACATACAGAACCGTGCACCTCTTAAGGCAAGGGTTCACATTTATTAGTAATGCTGCAGGACACGTTGAGGTTGCACTTCTGCAAGTCAGAGCCAGATTCTCAGTCAGCAACCAGCATTTGCTGGCACCTCAGCAGGTAGATGGGAACAATTCCCTTTTTTTGGAACTGCCATGCTACCTATATATTTGTCATGTCCAGTCAAATGGACACAGGTTATTCAAGTCCCCCTCCCGGGGGCACCTGAAGCCCTTCACTTCCAAGACCAGTTCCCCAAGCAGTCAGTGGAGAAGGACACACTTCTGCCCAGGGCTGACAAGTGTCCTCTGCTCCCTCCATTCCCTTCAGGTATTTATGCAGTCCTGGAGCTGAAGTTTAAAACTGAGTTGATGTGAATAATCACTCCATAATTTCTGCTAGGTTTCTGGTATATACCAGTAAGAATTCAATTAATCTACATAGGTTTTGTGTAATAGTTGGTATTTTCTGTCTCTGATTAATAAATGCAAAGGAAAGAAACACTGGATTAAAAGTAGTATGATTTTAAAGAACTACATGCAAAACATGCATGCAATCCCCAAGAGTTTTTGCTCAATTCAGCTCATGATGAAGTCTTCGTTCTTTTCTCTTTCAACAGCTCTCACTTATTATGTTCACCTAAGCAACCCCATGGGAAACCACAGACATTACTAAATATTAGAAACTCAGTGGAAGGCAAATGCTGGATTTGACCAGGAATGTGATGACAAAGAGTTTGCTCTAGGCTTCTTTCATGTTTTAGAAAGCCAATTTGCTTGCAGTTCATTTTAGGGGGAGAATGACAGATTCCAGAGACGTAGTCAGCTATATGAAATCTTGTTTCACAAAACAGAAAATAGGAACCACAATGTCTGCCCTCCTGGGAACAGAGGATAAACATCTAATCACACAGGCTCTTACAAAGGAAAACATTATCTTTTATTAAAAAGAAAGACTAGAAAAACATTCTTTTTCAATACTAGGCATTTGATTTTCTGCAGTAAGTGTGCAATGGCAATACATCTCAGCTCCAGACGAGGTGCAGTATGAACTACAACAATGCCATTGGTAAACCTGATGATTTTCATCTTTTTCTATCAAACAAGATTTAGTAATAACTGTTTCCATAGAGAGAAGAAAGAATACAAATTACCCACCAAATTTCAGACACGATGGAATTTAACTCATCTTATCCATAACAACAGGAAAAGGGAAAAAAAGCAGAAATAGTACCTGGCTTATGATACACAGTCACAACATAGCACAGAATTATTAGTTTTAGAGTCTCCACTATAACATGTGGACAAAGACACTGCCATCAGCTTTCTTCAGTGTTGATACTTTCCTGGTGTTTAACATGTACCTTAATCAGGTCTCCTAATTTCCCTCTGAACTCCAACCAGGACCAAAATAGTCTGTTGGATTCATTACTCATTTGTCAGATTGTGCAATGGCTTCCCATTCATTTCACAGTTACAAAAGAGTCTCCTTGGGGTTTGCAAGATCTGTGTAAGAAACTCTGCTCAGCATGAAACTGCCAGTCATCAGTTCTAGAGGGAACTCACGGCCTTCCCAGTTTCAAGCCCTCAGTTGTGAGCAGAAGGGTCTCTCTCAAGGTGTTCCTCTCTTGGGGAACATAAATTTGGCAGGGGCACCGTGCTGCTCCTAACCCCATGCCTCCATATGCACCAGACAAAACATGTCTGGCTCTTCTATCCTCCCTTCAGGAGACAGATACCATGAACCAGGCCATGTATCTTCGCTGGTAAACAGTGAGGCACCTTGGCAGTAACTGTTCCATAAATTTATAAGACAGATAAATTGTGAGCATAAGTAAGCTGTATTCCTTCCCTGCCCATCTTTCTGTGCAACTCTAGCAGTGTCTTAATTAGCAGCATGAATTATTTGCCATGGTAATAGGGAGATATTCAAAGCACAGAATGATAATTTCCCTGAAAGTTCAAACAAGACACTGGCTGGAGATGCACCTCCTGAGACATTATTAGGAAAAGACAAATAAAAATCTCTACCAAATAAAAGCATCTCTACCACATCCGCGGCCAGACTATTGCAAAAGTGAAAAATTTCTTTTCAAAACACAATACAGGTACATGAATGCTGTGATGCTTCTCATGGTGAGCTATGAGAAATATGAGCAACTATGCCTGGAAAAGTCCAAGCACAACTGAGCTAGTTCCTAACCATATTCAGACAATTGTCACAGACAAATTGTGGCAAAACAGCAGCTTCTGTAGCAGTTGATTACAGACTTCTGATACCACAGCATAAGCCACTCAGTAGCAATTACTTTCTTTCGAGGGATTAACCAATTACCAGTTGCTAAAAGAAAGAAGGAAACACAACAAAAAGCCCCCAGCCCAAGCAAATGCCCCAAAGTATAGAAGCCATTTCACCAAACAGAAAAACACCCCAGCTCCTCATTTCCATTGTGACTGTATGGAATGTGCCTTAGTGGAAATTACACCTGGTGCAGAACCCAACACTTGTTAATAAGCAAAGCAGGAAACTGCTTACCCAGTCACTAAACTCTGCCAGTAGCATGCACTTCCAATTCTCTCTTAACGTCATGAAAACAACACAGATCTTAAATCCAACCAACACAGCGACACAAAGGGTTTCTCAGCTGTTCTCTTCACATTTTCTGCTCCAGAGAGTTTTCTTACCTTTCCAGCAGGGAAAGCCCAGTTTGGCTGGCAGCAAGGAGGGTCTGTCACTGATCTCAACCAGAGCAACAGTTCAAGAGGAACTCAGAACCACACCACAACCACACAGCAACCAAAACACATCACCTTCCTTCAGCCTTATCCAGCACACCTTCACATTCATGGGAACTTTCCTCTTCGAAAGAATGGAACCCAATTCAGTTTGGTCAATTCCCTAATTGCAAAATCAAAAGCAACTTCTGATACATTTATGTCTTACAAAGCAACTTGAAAGAAGGTTACTTTTGTGAAGAAAATTTTAACTAGTATTAGAGTTGTGCCGGATTTTTATCACCATGTGGTCTTAGCCCACTTGCCTTCTATCAGAAATGGGTGGGTGGCATATCCTTAAGTTTAGTAAGATTTCTTTAAAAAGAAGAAAAAAAAAAAGGCCTAGTTACAACACACTAAAAAGTCCCCATCATCAAGAAAACATCCACTCAGCATTGATTATTAAAAATATCTCAACATATATACCCAAGACACTTTTAGTTACAAAACATCTACTACTCAAAGCAACTTTTGTTTCCAAAACAAGAGCACTATGAATTTCTATTAGTTGGGCATTTTGCAGTTACTGTCCCCAGGTGTCTACAACCACAAGAAAATCTAAATACTTGCTTCATTTTTACAGTGCTTGCACAGAAAAAATGAAGGACATCACTCCCCTGGATAAGGTGCCACACTAGCTAAGATCCATGAATTCACATCATTCCTACAACTATTTTTAAATTATTTCCTTTGTTTCTCTCTCTTTACAAACTGTCAGCAAAAGAACTAATAGCCACTGAAATGAAGGAAAAGTTGGATCTCTTTGGAGTATTTGGGGCATTATTCAGTGTCCAGAGGGGTCAGGAGATTCTGTGACCTCACTTCAACAAATTTGGAAAGACAATAGCACTGCAGCCTTTCCAAATTAGCCCTATAGACACTGTAAATAGATTGTCATGGAGTTCTAGAATCCTGCTCCTCCAGAGCTATGCATTTCCTATGCACTACCAAGATACAGGACATTCAGCAGCCAGTTGCCTAACAGCATTGAAAAATTCCATTACAAAAAACTTCCAATAGCTGAACTACGATCAGCAAAATAAGGGCTTCTATTAGTAACAAGGGATAACAAATTTTCCTTAATGATAACACTTTACCTTAATGAAAGGAAACAGTATTAGTGTCTTTCAGAACTGGAACACTAAGTTATTTGAACCAGGTTCCAGACAATTGAGTCTTTAACATAAGAAAACACAGCCTATCTTCTATTAATGCAATTCAGCCTCATCCCAGACACTGTTAGCCATCCACGTCCAGAAGTGCCATTTTTCTGAATAAGGTTGTTCAGCCTAAAAACTCTACACAATTAATTGCCCAGCTCCACCCTTCTCTTGGTCCTCTAACAGCCATATTACCCAAGAGTCAGAAAGTGCTGCAGATCCAGGGCTAAGTTCATCTAAAGTGCAGCTGAGGCAGGCACATCATCCCTGCATATTTATTGACAATGTTCCATCATACACAGAATATTATGGTTGTCATGGTGCCAGCAAGCAGTCAAAAAAGGACAAAAGAAAACAGATTATTATGTGGCACAAAGGGAGGATTCTCAGGATATACAGGGCAATTCTTGCTGGCCTGCACTGCTCTGCCAAGAGCCCCAGTGCAATGCTGTGCTCAGACTGTCCCTCAGCCCAGCCAGACCAGCACAGACTTTGCATGCTCAGCCCATCTGACACCTGCCAAGGTGTGAGCTGAGCTCACTGCTCCATCACTGCTCCGAGAGCTGCCACTGCCCTGGCTGAGCAGCACCAATACCCCAGCAGCACAGACAGGACAGGCTGTGCCTCCTGAGCGGAGCTCACTGCTCCATCACTGCACCGAGAGCTGCCACTGCCCCGGCTGAGCAGCACCAATAACCCAGCAGCACAGACAGGACAGGCTGTGCCACCTGAGCTGAGCTCACTGCTCCATCACTGCTCCGAGAGCTGCCACTGCCCTGGCTGAGCAGCACCAATAACCCAGCAGCACAGACAGGACAGGCTGTGCCTCCTGAGCGGAGCTCACTGCTCCATCACTGCTCCGAGAGCTGCCACTGCCCTGGCTGAGCAGCACCAATAACCCAGCAGCACAGACAGGACAGGCTGTGCCTCCTGAGCGGAGCTCACTGCTCCATCACTGCTCCGAGAGCTGCCACTGCCCTGGCTGAGCAGCACCAATAACCCAGCAGCACAGACAGGACAGGCTGTGTCGCCTCTGAGGACCTCAGGAACGACTTCACCTTGAAAATCTTTTTGTAATCCTCTGTAAGACAAATGTGTAATAGTTTTGGCAGCTTTGCTTGGACAGGGAACAACACACTGTGCAAAAGGACTACTTCAATATTTATGACAACAATCTTACTAAATCTATAATCTGACTTCTTATGAGATGCAGAGAGGTGGGTAACAGACTAAACCAAAAAAGTTCAGACCAAAGGATGTATCTCCATCTGAAGCAACACAGAGAAGAACACACACAAAAAGTACAGCAGGTTTCCTAACAAGCACACAGAGGAATACCCCTACCTGACGCCATAATTGATCACTTGTGCTTATCCAGAAGCCAAAACCAGAAGATGAAGTTGATCCTCTCTGATGTGTACAGTTTCACTCAAGCCACATAGATGATACTTGAGTGCCCTAACTTGCTCTCAAAGTATTACCTAAAGACAGTCTGTGCAAATTCCTGCTTAACTTCTTTACCTTTACCACCTCCATCCTTTACCTGCAGGCTCTTACTCTAGCCCTGCTCCTCATCTTGCACAGGCATCCCAGGGCTCTAATCAAAGCTGCACTCCAGGAGACTGACCTGTCCCAGACCACTACAAAGCCTGTGCCCAGTTCTGGACTTGGTCACATTCAACATACCAGCAGTAGAGAAATTCTTCATCTAACTTTGTTCTAACTATCTGGAGTATAATACTCACTGCAGTGAAGGACTAATAGAAGAAGGGTTTATTCACATTCATAACATTTCTTTCGTAAGTGACAGTTGGTCATGCAGAGCAGAACTCTGACAGCAGAATGTGCTGCAAATCCCATCTCCTTGCTAAGTCACCGCCTCCTCATAAAGTAAATGCAAGAACTGAAGAAAACAGTGGTTCAGAGCAAGAAAGAGCAGAAATACTTGTACTAGAACCACACAGCTGGTTTATCTGTGACATACAAGTGGTTTTGGCAATGAATGTGACAAAAGGTTAACATGCAGGCATTACTGGGTTAACCTAGAACAGAAGATACCATAGCAAAGACTCCAGGGAGTCTTTTCCCTAAACTGGGGATCATCACTTTGTAGATTACACATTTTTTTAAAAAAAGCAGATGGCCTAACTGAACATTCACCCAAGACTTAGTGCACAAAGACATTACAGAGTCCCCTCACGTACGGAGGATATTGATCTGAACACCACATTGCTTCCTAGACAAAACACATCCTTCCATCCCAATATATATACATAAAAGTCTTATTTGGAGGTTTCATTTCCACAGCAATTCTTGCACTTAAATTACAAACATGCAGAATACCGTGATGCTAATAATTTTTTTTTTAAGTTATCAAGATGTAGTGGGCTCTCTAATATGAAAGAGGTTGGTTGTTTTTATCACAGAAATTAGAAAACAGGATGTTTTCTCATGTATACTGACTCTACTGTTGACTTAAAAAGCCAATCCAAAACCACACCTCACACCTCTGACACTGAGACTGGTATATACTGATTACGTGCTTAGAAATCCAAACTCTTTTTAGCAATGTACTCAGAAGTCAGATAAAAAATAAAACTAACAATTAACAGTTTAATCAAAGCATTTAACAGTCATGCCTTACAACCAACAACTCACATCCAAAGTCAAATTGACCAATATGACCTTGTCAGAAAGAGCAGCTCTGAATGCTACTGATAGTTGCTTTACTCACATAGTACAGGATTACATACTTTATCACTGCCTGGGTAGAATGAAACATTATTTTATCAAAATTCCATAAAAGAATGAGTTCACAGCATCAGCACCCAACTACGACTCTTCAGTGACAGTGGTAAAAGTACACTCCTGTGTCAGTCAAAGCTAGAGTAACCAGTCTGTCTAGCCAGATTTAAGCAGCTTTAATCATGCTGGCCCTGTATTAAGACAAATTCATGTTGTCAGACGATGGCTGGTGAGATTCTGAAATGAACGTGACTATTCACAACTGCACCAAGTCACAAGGCGATTCAGCTGGCATGAAAATACAAAATACTGACCATCAAAACAGGCACCCTGCTTTTGCCACCTCCTACTGAGAGGCAGACTAAAAAAAAAAAGTATTGAGTTGTTCAGAGCTCGACTGGCCAGGGCCTGATCGCTGCCTCACAAACTGTGTGCAGAAGCACAGAACATTCACACACTCAAGTGCCAGGGTTATGGCAGCTGAGTCAGTTCCAGGTGCAAAAAACAGGTAGAGAACACACAGAGACTGTTTTCAACAAACTCTTGCCCAAATAGCTAAGAAGCTTTTCTTGTGACAACAAAAAGTAGGAACATTCTTTAAAGAGGGTGTTTTGGAAATCTTATGAAACTTTTTCCAGGAAAGCCCCTGCAGAGAAATATTTTTGGTTTATGGCAGACTCTTTTCATCTTTTGATTCAGCTTTAAGGTAGTGCATTTTATCTGCAAAAATATAAAAAATAAAGAGAAAGATAACTAGCTGGAATACTAACACTGGGGTTCTTCTAAGGCACTTAAGTATGATAAAGAGGTTCTTTCTGTTCTGTACCATCCGTAACTGCTTACAGCTGCATCTGCTTTAGAAGCAGTCAACTTAGCAGAAAATTAAAGAAAAAAAAGTTCAGCTCTTCACTATTTAGCTTTAAAGTTTCCTTTTTCTTGAGGAAAAAAAAGCACTCTTTAAACTATTTTCACCATAAAGCTTAATTAGATTCTACTCTTCATCTTCAAAACCCTGCAGAGATCATAATGTTCCCCGTGAGAGCTTTTAGCCCTTTGTGGTATCTTTTCCAAGCAGCTATTCAAGTGAAGGTATAGGATCAGCCACCTCAAGGAGAGTTCAGGGAGCAGATAATCTCTCCTCCAGCACACAGCCATCAATCTGAACTTCTAAAAAGGACCAGAATGACCTTGCGCCATCAAACCTAGAAAGCAAGACAGACACACCTCACCTCACCAGTCTGCAGAAATCCATATAAGCCAGCTCTGTTTGCTCCTCTGCCTCCTGCTACTTCACCTACCTCACCTTTAGCTAACAGTGACCTAGAGAAGGGACTTCCCATTGACTAAATAGGTCTAAGTCACACTACACCTATTTTATCTTGCCAAATGGGTCTTACAGAGATGACGGTGAGATAAATCACAACTGTAACCTGAAAGTGGCACTAGTAAAATCACTTTGTGTAACAACTCACCACTGAGCTTTGGTCTTATACATCCAATACTGATATTAACTACAATAATTACTCAGAATTCACTGTGGAATTTCTACCCACTACTAAAGTTTCCAGATAAATGTAAATCAAGTTTTAAGCCTGGGCTATCTATCTGACCAGAGATGTCAGATGGCCAGGAGCCACAGACACCAGAACTGAGTAGAGCCATAATTCAGCTGCTGTGTTCACCTCTGTCCTGCTAAATGCACTACTGCAGAGCTGAAACATTTTGTAATGCTGGTTCTTGTCCAAGCTGTGCTATCTCAGCTGGAGTCAGCTGGGCTTATTATTCCAGTAATGACTGAAATTAAAATAAATCCTGAGGATATACACTTGCTACTAGCTTAACCCATGTAGAGAACCCCTCTGCAAAACTGTCTGTGCCGTAGAGAAACATCACTACTGTAGAGAAACGTGCACCAAATTTACATGCTGAGATCACTTGACTTTTTGTACCACCTGAAACCACACTGCACCATGAATCCACATGTACAAGTTTTTGCTATTCTAACAAGAAAGCTGCTATTTGCAGTACTGTCATGACAAAATGGTGTAAGCAGAGCTCCCAGACTTCTGTGATTCAGTCAAACACTACCAATTCTTAACATTTCTGTTGATCTCTAAACTTCTGAAATAGTTTGAAATATACTTATAATTATGTATTATTGCAAATTTACTGAAGTCACCTGCTGGCTAATTATCAAGAGAACTTTTTAAATATACTTCTGTCCAAAAACCAGCAGAGTACATAGGAATGAAGAAGGAAATTTGGACTTCCAAATCGAGCGAGCAGAGAGGCACTAAATGAGTACAACTAAGAGGACTGCACGATGCTTACCTTTAACAGTCAGTAGTTAACTCTGCACAGAACTATTTTTTCCTTTTAGATGAACTGAAATCAAGCCCATTTCTTGAATAAGTAAGGTAAGCTTGCCAACTCCTGGCTAAAGTTAAAGACTGTGTATGAACAGAGGGTGGAACCCCCCGGGTCTGCTCCTGCTTCCCTCACACAATCTGTGCTGTGGAAGCACCTGCAGGAACAAGGTTATGGCATAAAAATGGAAGAGAATCCTTTCCCAGTCTTTGGCTACATACCCGCCTGCATGGGAAAATAACTTTTTGAGTCAAAAGTCTATGAACTAGCTACAGGAAGTAAAGGAAGAACATCCAAACCTGGAGTCACAGTAGGAAAAAAATGAGAGACAGTGTAATTTTCCTTTCAGATTCCTCTGGTCAGGGAAAACGCTACCATATACAAACTCTGAGATATGATTTTATCCCTCCAACTTCTACATTATCATCTTCAGAAATGGAATCTTAAAGATAACACTGTAGAGTAGAGAACCATCTTCTTAGTGCATTCTCCCCTACTTTATGACACTGGCTGTAATGGTTTTAAAGTACCTCCTTCCTGACATCCTGAAAAAAAAAGTCACTTCAGCCTTATTTCATATTATTTCATTTCTTATTTCATTTATTATTTGGAATCTTTGTTGTTGTAGGATATTAACCACATTTACTTGATTAGTTACCAGTTATAAAGTATCCCTCCAAAGAGCCAGCAGAACATTCAGACTTTCTGACAGCCCTGTCCATACCATACCACTTAATGTGACACACAGATATGGAGGCTATCCAAGGGAATCTGAGACCTGAGGCATGGGTCTGGCCCTAAAAAGAAATACTCAACAGAATCTAATAATGAAGATGACAGCAACACAGCTACACAATTAATGAGCTCTGGGATAATGTCATCATGGTGGTTCTAGCACACAGAGACACCTAATGTATCGTGAGAGCTGAGCTGCTCTCGGGAGGCACTGAGGGGAGGGAGAACCTGGTCTGGCAGATCAGAGTATTTCAGGCACAGACACCAAAAGATTTAGAAGAAGAGATCATCAACACAAGCACCCTTGGAAGAATTAAAGAGAAAGGGGATCAGCAAGTGTTGCAACGACACATATGCTCCATTAATCTTATTAAATCATCACCCTTCAGAGTCAGTCTGACTGCCTGGATCCCGTCCAGCCGTGCAGCAGCTTGTGCTCCGCTCCACGCAACGCCCATCGCTGCCTGACTCGCTGCGAATCTTAATCCTAATCACTGACACTACAGCAAGGTAGCAGCAGGAAGAAAATGTGCACAACTTGCTTCTACAAATTTCACCCTTGGTTCTTCATGGAAAGTTTCCCCATATGCCACCAGGATCGAATTATACTGTTTTGACTAAACAATTTGTGCCAATTATTTGCTTTTAGCATATATTACAATGCTTAGAGTCATGATGAAATGTCAAAGGACAATAAAGACAATGGCACCTATGCCACAGATATTGTCACATAACATTATCAAAATAATTACATAAAATAGCTGAGATATTGAAAAAGACCAGAGTCTGCTCTGCTCTTCTTTCAAATTTCAGGAAAAAAAAAAATCACTGCATTTTAAAAAGCTGATATTGAAAAAGACCAGAGTCTGTTCTGCTCTTCTTTCAAATTTCAGGGAAAAAAATCACTGCATTTTAAAAAGCATGACACATTTTTCAAAGTACTTTTTGTAGGAAGTTTTCCTAAATATCCATTTTTTGGCATTGTGTTTCAGTGACAAATGACTGCGTTTTCAGCAACTGAATCTAGTATTAAAAATGGTGGTATCCACCAAAATACAACTTAACTCAATTAATTTGTCTGGTGGTCACTACAAAATTCCTCAAATTCCAACAGCATCAGGCTGCTTAACTCACACCAAAATCTCCAAGTGCACAAAATAAGCAATTTATTGGATCCTACACTTCAGCAGAAGAGACATTCTCAGGTACATCAAACTTCACACAAACCACAAGAACAAGTATTGATATTGTTGGATACACACACCTAAGCACTCATTTACCTGTGACACAAGAAATCACATTCAGGTCATCTTCTGTTCATGTTCTGTTCATCTTCTTACCTTAGAAAAGCAGCCTGAAGTAACCCCACAAACTACAGACCCTTCAGTCTTCCAAACCAGGTTTTTATCCAGGCAGGATTTCCAGGTCTATTCCAATCCCAGACAGAAAGGCATTCCTACCTCTTGGCCCAGCAAATATTTACAGTATTTTACAAGAAGTGAAAGAGATTTAAGTGGACACAAAAAGCTCAGCCTCTGAATAACACATAGTTTGGTGATGAGAACACTCCCCAAGAAGGTGAGAGATGCAAGGCCAGAAACCCTGGGGGATGGAACTGATCTCCTGCATCCTAGCCAAGATCTCCAGTCACTGGGTAAAACTAAAGGAACCACTAACTTTTATTACCACAGTATCCTGAAAAGGTTAAATGCAGAACTGACAGAAATCTTAACTAAAATAGGTGACAGAAATCAAAATTAAAACAGGTACTGCACACCAGCACTGAGAGAATATTGATTCCTGTTCTTCGCTTGAATTTTTTTCTTAAAGAGTTATCAATATATCAGTAAATACAGCCTTACAATTAGCAAACTGACAGGAGGATTTTTCTTCCTTGTGCTAATCAGTCACTATACACATGTACATTCAAGTTACTGTAAACTTCTACTTATCCCATGCTCTTTGCTTTATTTGTCTTTCAGCCCAGTGCTGTAGACAGTGCCCCATCTACATGACACACAGCCTGAGACAGCAAAAGCTCCAGGGAGGGTAACAAACAAGTGAAGTGAGACTAGTCCTGAAAGACAAACATATGAACTCTAAACCTGATATTCTCAAATTTACTGAGGTTTAAGTCACTTTTCTCATGCTAGATACTCATGCACATTCATACAATGACATCCTTGTTCTCAGGAGGCTCCTAACAATCCTTAAAATGGAATGTGGCTGGTAATTTCAGTTCCTGAAAAATGCAAGATTAAGAGCCAAACTCCACATTTCATGACAGATTTTTGACAGCAGCACAACAGAATTTAATCTATGTGCTTTGCAATCTGTTGCCTATCAAGTGCAGTATTTTAAAAATTCAGGTGAATTATTTGTTTTCTGTTGTAAACTGCCTCCAATCCCCCAAACACCTTAATTAGTCAGTTAAGGTCTCCCAACCTAAACTGAGCAAACAAGTAAAAAAATCTTGAATGCAAAAAATTATTTTACTAGTACTTGACAAGTTCTGTCAATAAGCTGCAGCTCCTCTTACTCTCTGCCCTCCCACATACACATCTAATCCAGCCAACTAAGACTTGAAAGCACCACCTGAGTCTTCTGGAAGAAACTGCATTTTAATTCATGGCAGCAGCATGTTAAATGCTTAATTGCAATCAAAGCAAATTCTCAGGCCTCTGAATCTAGAAAGACTTCTAACACCAACCAATTTGAATTCTCCCAGGAGCAAAGACAGCACTGTACATTTACACTTATTCCAAAACCCAGTAGTTTTATTGATTACTCTGACACATCATTAGATTTAATTTCCACACCCTTTGCATTATGAAGGGAAGCTTCTAAATATATCACCATTTCACTCATGAAACATTTGATGGCTAATACAAGAATCATCCCACTGATTATAACATTTAAGAGGGAGTTCAGTTGTTTTTAAGATTAGTGACTCAATACAGCGCCTTCTTTTTTTGTTCTTAGCTTGCCCTCCCAGTCTGTCTCCTAAGCACCACCCTGAGAGGCACGCACGCATGGCAATCCTTATTATCCTTATACAACACTCCTGAAAGGAAATATTAAAAATACATTTGATTTTGGTGTAGAAATCCCCTTCTTTGCTCTTCACCAATGAAGGAAGCTGTGAAAATCTTTTGTGCATTCAAAGGGCAAAAAAAGAACAAAGCAATCTCTATTGCCAGGCTGGGCAGCAGTAAAAAGGGAGGGGGTGTTACATCAGGCCTTGAAAAACACTAAACACCTACTAACTGAAGATAAACAAGATAGGAATGGTGCTGTGCCTTCTCAATAGGCTCCAGCACAAAAAAATCACCACAAAATGCTAGAAATTAAGGACAAACCAAGTATTTCACAAAGCAATGATCTAGATCCTACTGCTTCCATACTCATCTGCTGTCACACTTGCAACAGTTTGGTGCCTGAAGATAAATTTCTTGGTATTCACTAATCTCTTACACACACACACACACACATATATATATATATATATATACACACTGCTGTGCCCATGCTTATTCCCTCCTCTGCTGTAGCAGAAACTTTTGTCACTACCCTGTTCCATTTCCTCGCTGGAGCACAGACAGGAAGCAAGGGGAAAATGGGTATTCAACAACCTCTTTCCTCTCCCATTCTATTCCACTTGCAGCAAACTAATTTTAGCTCTTATTTAATCTATAAAATCATGAGCAACCTTGCCATGCAGCAGTATCATACACATACACTCTCCTTTCCTTCTATCATTACAGGAACTTGACAAAAGAAAGTTTCTCTACTCACTGCTGACAAGCATTTGATTCAAACACCTTTTCTTTTGAAAAAGTCCATATTCTTTGAAAGAGTATTTCCATCTGGGACTTATCCCACATTTCAGATTAAAATTAGTTTTTCCAGGATGACAGTATTCTTTTTCACCAGCAAAATTCTCAGCAGAGCCTCTTTTCAGGATAAGACACCTCTATCTGAAATACTGGCTCAGCAAGATGACTTAAGACACTAAAAAAGAGCTAAATACAAGTATATATGGTTATAGGTGTGGGCACTACTGAAAAAAAACG
Organism: Onychostruthus taczanowskii; assembly: GCF_017590055.1. NCBI lineage: Eukaryota > Metazoa > Chordata > Aves > Passeriformes > Passeridae > Onychostruthus > Onychostruthus taczanowskii. The sequence continues at coordinate 1,895,199 of NW_024504122.1, forward strand.
AAGTTGTCAGAAGAAATACCTTACAGGAACACTGTCAAAAGGTAACTCATGTATTTAAAACTATGAAAGAGATGAGGAAAAAGCCAAGTGTCTCCTTATAGTATCTTAATAGTATCTTAATAAAAGAAAGTAATTGCATTCAGTTCCCTTGGAATTTAAAATAAATACATAAACCTACCTTAAAATCTCAGATTTATATTTACAAACCAATAAATAAAGCAATATGAGAATTAGTTCTCATCTCTTGAAAACAACATGGTTAACAAGACTGTCACTCACTGAAACAAGCCCTATTTTTCATGTTTAGCAATGCTCATGTCCACTAATCACAGCTGGCAAGTACCTTCTTTCAAAGTATTTTTAACACAACTGAGCCTTTTTTTCTCAAAAAAGCAAACCCACAATAAGCTTTTATCATACCTTATGAAGCTACAGTGGTTCAACAACACATGCAGACAGGGACAAAAAGATGGAACCAAGCCTTTTGCACCTGGACAAAAGGGAACCACTTTACATCCATGCAGAGACAGGGGTGTGAAAGGGTTTTTCTTAATGCCAGATGATGCATTTTCAGATGTGAAATAGGGTATGTGTACAGCAGCTGGACACTGCACCACACAACACAGCTGTTCTTGGAAAGCTGCCTTTGCAACACAGAGAAAGGCCCAGGTCTGGCAAATGGACAGGATGGGATCAGCCAGCTCCCAAACAGAGCTCCTGCACCAGCTCCTGGGCACAGCTCTGCTGCACAGGAGCACCAGCCTCCCCAGGTGACAAAATGCATTTTTCTAAAAGTGCTAAAGCACTGCCCAATTCTGAGCTGCATCACCACAACTGTAAATAAACCAGGGCAAGACTGCTGTTAGAAGTGTAAGTAATGAAATACCCACAGAGAAGGGAGCATGACTGAAAATGGATTTTTGCTCTGTCCACTGCTCCCATAGCTCCCAGGCAAGGCTGAGTACAGGTAAAAATGCAAAGTGACAGAAACCTCAGGTCCATGAGGACACCACAGAGAATACAGACCTAAAATTATAGGGTTTTAAGACACATCATGCCCTCATTCTGCTACAACCTCAGAACTGTAAGAAAGAACTTCCATTCTTCAGATCCACCTAGCACAGTGAACACCTTAAATCACAATTTCATGCCCCTAAAATATGCAACCTACAGAAAAGCAAATCCTTCCCTCAGCCTGTTAAAAATCCTCCCTTTAGACTAGTACTATGGCAAAAACACTCATTCAAAAAAGCAAATGAGTTAAGATTAAAATAATGTATAACTGACATCTTGTTTAATGTACTTTACAGAAAGCTGACAAATCCAAGAGTTTATGAATTTATCATTTCATTCTGCAATTAAAACACACTAAGACACATTTAACTGAACTTCATTAAACTGCCTAAATCTGTACCAATATTCATTTACTGTGTCAATATGTAAATGACCTTTTAAGTCAAAAGAGTTGTCTTTTCACTGCTATTTTAAAGCAGACCAGACCACTGCCTGAACTGAGCTTGTGAAACAAAATAAGAATATCTGAAAAGCAGAAGACCAACACAAATGTTGGTTCTTGTCAGAGAAGAGGACAGGAGAGGGAAGAAGTGGCTGCCAAAGCCTCAACATGTGGCAGAACAGAAATCCCCACTGGGTTCCAAGTTTTGAAAAGTAATGGGACCATTCAGAACAGGGATATTTTTTCATGTTCAAGCCCTTCTTCACATTCAGCACACACCAAGGTCAAAATCTGAGATTTACCTCATTTTTTAATAAGGGACTTATTTCAAAACAAGTTACTTTTTTCAAGAAATCTAAGAAACTACTCTGGATGACATCACTGGATTTAAAATGCAGTGAGAATATCACAATAAACTGCTGCAGTGGTCAGGTCAATAGAGATGATGTGCAGGTAAATTATTTGAGGTATTTTGGCTGTGATCCACAACAGAACAAAACCCCCAAATTTATAGGAAGAAACTGCACCTCGTCTCTTTTATCCACTGCCAGCTAGGCCCGAGACAGTGTCAGGACACAGGAAAAAATGCCCTCTCATTTGCTATACTTCATGTCTTTCCACAGGAACTGGTCTCTTCCTCGTTGTCCTATTTCCTGTACACAGACCAAGCCTATTGTCGCTAGGTGAAAACACACACACATGCCACCGACTTACCAGCCTGCGCTGGCATAAATCTCCCTTTAGGCAGAGGTGACCTGCAGCCTCACAGCCGTGAACGAGCTCCTGTCCCTCTCCAGGCCCCGCGGATGGCAGCGCCGGCCGTGCAGAGATCAGCCCACACGGAGCCCTCCGGGACAGGGGTGACAGCCACGCCAATGCTGCCGGCGATCCTCTCCCGCTGCCCGGCTGCCGCCGGGGGGATCCGCACAGCCCGGCCGCCCCGTCCCTCCCCCTTTCCCCCTAATCCCTCCTCCTCAGCCGCGCCGAACCCTCAGCCCGCAGCCCCTCCACAGCGTGCTCCTCCGTGCCCCGGCCCCCGCCGCAGCCCCCACCGCCGGCCCCCCCCGCCCGGGACACCGTCCCCGCGCGGGGCCGCGCTCGGCCCGGCCCGGCCGGGTCGGACCCCCCCGCGGCCTCGGCCCCGCGGCTCACCAGGAGTAGGTCTGCTCCGCCATGGCTGCGGCTGGGCGGCCGGCGCTGGGCTCTGCGGGGCGGCCGGGCCCGGGCTCCTCCTCCGCCTCCTCCTCCGCCTCCTGCTCGCAGGCTCCGGGGCTCAGTGGCGGCCCCGCTGCGGCTCCCGGCCCAACATGGCGGCGGCTGTGAGGAGGGAGGGGAGCCGAGGGGGGGTCCCCGCGCGGGCGGGAAGGGCGATGGTGGCGGCGGG
>NW_024504122.1:1898048-1926149 GCF_017590055.1 Onychostruthus taczanowskii
GGCGGGCGGTGCTGGTTGTCGGGCCCGGCCGCCCCGCTGCAGCCTCGCCGCTCGGGGGCCGCGCCCGGCGGGCCGGGAGAGGGGCCGGACGGAGCTCTTTCCTCCGGCACAAAAGCAGCGCCAGCTGCGGCTGCGTTTTGGGGCTGGGGGCTTCCGGCGAGGAGCCGCGGCTCCCGAGGTGAATCCCGAGCCGGCGATTCCTTTCCCGCAGCTCCCCCGGGCCTGCGGGGTGCCGGGGCACGGCGAGCGCGGCTGGCGGAGAGGGAGCCCGGGGCGCTTGGGGGCTGCTCCCGCTGGGAGCCCCGGCCCGCCCAGGAGCTCGCTGTGGCGCGGGGATCCTCTGGGAACGGGCCGGGCGGCAAATGCGCGTTCAGGTAAAACAATTCCTAAGTGCGGTGTTAGTTCGTCAGATGCACAGGTGTTTCTGGAGATTGCTCTATTCTTGAATCTTTGAAACCGAGTAACGTCAATAGGATCAAATGCTCCAAATGTTTGGGTTTTTTTAGGGAAGGAAAATAACATTCCAGACACTTTGACCAAATAAAAATCATGTGCTTCATTTTATCAGCAGCCTGCTATTAAAGCTGTGCGAGTCTCAGGCAGAGAAAGCGCTGCGTTGATACCGCTCTGCTTTCTGCCAAGCCCTCAGCCCTTCCTTGTGTTTCTGCCAAATGCAGAACCTGTGCTTTTTGCTCGCCTTGCTCACGCGAGTAATCCTTACCTCCTGGGAGCTCACTTGCAGCAATTTAGTGCAAGTGGGGCTTTGCAGAGCTTGGATCAATTGTTCCAGGCCAGCTGTGCATTCCCGCTCATTGTCCCTTTCAGTGTGGGAGGGAGAACAGCCAGTTTGAACGTACAGCTAGAGGTGACGTAACTGCATCAAATATAAATAGAAGAACAAATGCCAGGAGCTGGTAAAAATGGGTATTTGTTTTAAAAACAAGTATGAAGAAATTCTATGCCTTGATAGAATTTTGTTAAAATCTTCCAAAAAATAATGGGACATTGGGACATTCTCATTGCATCTACAGGGATGCCAGATGCCTCTGAAATTTGGAGCCCACTTTAGTTTGTTCCTATCAGTGGATTGAATAAAACATTTTCATGTTGTCCATCTCATTTATTCTCTTAAATGGAAAAACCTTAGGCTGGTGTGTGGTCATGACAGAGGATTAAAGTAAGGAATGTCTCTGTTCATCTTTGTGGTGTCACCAGCTGCTGTGTAATCCTGGGCAGATCGCTTCATCGCTGCTAGCTCTGCTCATCAGTCATTACAGAGGAAACTGCAAAGTGTTGCAGCCACCTGAAGTTTTGGGGAGCTGCAGCAGGAAGATGCTGCACATGCAACACAGGTTTATTTGGTCTTGCTGGAGAGAATGCCTGGGACTCCTGTGCTCCAGTTAAACAAAGCTTTTATTAAGATGGTGCTGGACTCTGAGGGTTTCTCCCCCTGTAGCTTCATGCTTTCAAAACAAGTGATACAGGTTGTGTCACTTCAGCATCCAAATCCTCAGTGTTTTTGCCAGCCCTTTGGCCTTGTGGACAGGAATGACCTTAGAGCTCCCGACCTAATCAGCACTTCAGCCACTTACTAAATGTGCTTGAGAATCGGATTTATCAGCCGGGAGGTGGAAACGCTCCGGGGACCGTGCCTGGCTGGGTCACAGGATCCCTGCTGGGGTCATTCCTGGCAGCTGGGGGTGCTGGAAGGATCAGAGGGTGAGGAATGCTAAACTTTCCTCCCATCCAGTTCAGGCTGGACTAGCTGGAGAAACTCCGTGCCCTGTTTGCTCTCTGCCCTCGGCGTGCACAGTCCCTGTGCCCATCCCGGCGGATCCGGGAGCTTTGGTGGGCATGGGAGGACAAGGGAGGAGTCGTGCTCAGAGCTGGGGTGCACAGCCCACTCTGTGAGTTTGGGGGGAAACTCTGCTGTTCCCACATACACGTATCCCCTGTCCAAAAAACAAAAATCTCAGGCTTTGCACAATGGATAAGGATTTGCACAATGGATAAGTTCCCTGCTTTTCTTCTCCTCAGCACAGCAGAAAGACCTGCAGAAATGCTTAGATAATAAATAAATAATTTTGAATCCTCACTCTACTGTGGTGCAAACCTGAATGCCTGGAATGCCTGTTGGTGCTACCCTTTTCACTAATTATAATAGAGTAAATGTAAGAAGAAAAAAGAACCTCTCAGTCCTTTTAAATCAATGCAGGGCAAGATAAATCAGCCTTCAGCCTTGTCTTGATTCTAAGAGCCTTTCCTAATTTTCTTTTTGCTGAGAAGGATGTAAAACTGATATTGATATCTATGAAACAATATCCCTGCTTTCTGTTCATATTGAAATAGCTTCCAGTTTCTCAGTCTTGCAAAATTTCCAGCACATTAATTTGGCATAAATGATTTATAGCTGATCAGCAATTAAAGTATAATTTCTTTCCAGCATCTCAGGCTTTGTGACTAGACTATTAAATGATTTTGCAAGCTTGCTCTATCATTACAGGATAGCAGTGGGATGAATTCACAGGAGAAATTTATTCCTCCCTGCAGACCCAGCATCTACTCTCAACTGCAAACTGGAGCACTGCTTGCTTTCCTCAGATAATTTTCTCAGTGTATCTTTTGTACAGTCTCTCTTTGGACCTACAAGAGAGCTTTAGTCTGAATTTCAGTGACAGTTTACTCTGACATTACAAAGTCCTCCCAAAGTACCTGTTCTGCCTGAAGCCTTTGATGTAGACTGATGCTTTACTTAGACCTGTCAAGGTATTTCAGAACCAGCAGCAAACAAAACCATTTTAAAAATTATTTTTATCTTTGGAAGGCCATCTCCCAGAGGCAAGCATGGTAGAGAAAAATCAGATGAAAGCACTGGCTACAAAGAGTCCTCACCTCCAAGTTCTTTAAATGTCAGCAGATGACATTTAGCTAACCATGTCATGATTCTGCTGTAAGGGAGGTGGAAAGAACCAGAGGAGCTTCATGTAGACACTTCACCCTTCAGGAAAGGACATGACAGGTAGAGTTGTCAACCCAGCTTTGTTCAGGAAGGAACAAATAGCATGGACAGAAGCAGAAAAGGAAGGAAAAAAACCCAAAAATAAAGAGATCCACTTCTGACTGTACATCTGGGAGCTACATTAGGCTATTTGCTTGTAAGATCCTTGTGGGATTCCCCTTTACAAACCTAATTACAATGTGCAGTGGCCATGTGTGACACGATTCTCTTCACTACCACCTAGTGGGAAACTCCTTCATAGCCCAAGTCCAGAGCTGCTCCTGATCTCCACCCTCAGCCTGGCGGTAGAAACTGGGAATAAATGGAGGGAGAAAATGACAGAAGACTGGGAAGGAGGACACAGTCCTCACATACAGGCAGAGGAATGTGTAGAGAAGGTTTGTAATTTAAACCCATTTGCCCCATGGATTTACCACGCCACAACTCCAAGCTCTGCATCCAGCCCAGCCCACTGATGAACAAACCCAGCTTCCTTCTCAGTAAAATCACATTTTCCAATTATACTCACATATTTACACCAAAGACTACTACATTAGAACCTAAATGGGTATATACTGGAAACATTAAAACATGTATTCAAGCAAGTCCTTCCCCACTGAGATACTCGGGGTTTGCACAAATAGCTGAAATCCAACTCAGGAAAATAATGTATAAATGACAATTACCTCAGATTTTTCACTCTCCTGTGTGCCTTTTGGGACTAAGCTCCCAATGCACAAATAATAATCAGTTTTGGTACTCATGTAGCTTTTTTCCCCCCAATAACAGAAAGAAGGGTGACAATTATCATAATAGCTCTCACATTTCAAGGAGGGGATTATGTTAATGTCATTCAGGCCAGTAAAGCATTTATCAGTCGCAGCAGGAAGAACAGTAAAATGGTAAAGAATTATTAAAAGAATCATTTCTTTGTGTTTCATTTGCCAGTGACAATTTTACCACCCTATTCAGGGAATTATATGGGCTCCCTCTAGTAGCACTTTTATCATAAATATATTTAGGCTTTTTTTCCTTCTCTGTATGCTCCTTGAATCCACATTACACTGGCTTTGTACCAGCAAATGACTGTGTTTTTCATCATGTACACTTCATAATAGATATAATTCAGTGCATTAAAACATCAGAGGTAAAAATGGTGTTGATACAGGAGTGAGGGCTTGGGAGTCTATGCTGCCTTCCACGAGGTTCACAGGACTCTGCTGTCCCTTACTGTGGGTTTGCCCTAGTGCAATAAGCAGAATACAGACCAGTACATGCAAAATCAGAATAATGTTCCTATTGTGTACCCATTCATACTTTCATGCAGTGCTTTCAGTGTTCAGTAATTCACTCACTTTATTAGATACAGGGAAGAAGAGATTACTTCAGAACAGTTAATACAAAACCAAATACTGCAAACATGAGAAAAACAAGTAGGTATCTCTTTGTGGCTTCAAACTTTAAGTTTCCCCTGTTACAATGACCAAGATCATATTAATCATAATCAGAGTGACTTGAGAATCAAGTCATGGCCTGGGAAATGGTTACAATTAAGGAAATCAACATAGAGTAAGAACTGGTAATAGATAAAAATGGTATAGGAAACACAAGTCTCCTTATTTCCAATACTCATCCTCAAGGAACAATCCCTGAGTACAATTCAGCCACAGGAGAACACTGTCTGATTATGGCACTCTGCAACTGAGCTCTGCCTCCAATAAAACTATAGTCTATCTTCCACCCTTGACCTCTGCTATTCTCTCATCACCTCAAAACTGCACTTGTAATAAAATTTGAGAAATATGATATTGCAATCCTTAGTGCCAGCCTACAAAATAGGGATGCTGGCTAATTCACAACAGGAATCCCGTTCAGTCTGACCACTAGCATTTCTAACAATTAAGAAACACTGAAAAGCTCACTGGTTTTCCTGCACTGAGGCTCTGAAATATTTAGTGGGGCTGAGCTATGCACTGGCACAGCCTGGCAGGTTCCAGTGAATGGAAATATGAAAGTGGGTAAAGTTCATTTGGTTTTCTGCTAATTGTCCAGGTTCCTATAGTTTAAAATGGACAATTACAATATACCAAGGGAAAAATCCCTTCAGGATAAAGTGATAAGGAATATTTACCTCCTCCTCAGCATTTGAAATGTTTCCTTGTTCAGCTAAGCATTCTCCACATGGCATCCAGTTGTAGCATTCAGGGAGGTCCTATCATACAAACAGATGTGCATTTCTGGGTTTATAGACTTCAAAGTTCACTGGTCTCAAAAAATAGCTTCTGCAGCTGAAGGTCCTTGAGGCAAGCAGAAGCAGCAGCATCAGGACTTCTGGGTGCTTAAGGAATCCTTGAAACCACATAACATAAACATAACTTGTTGCTATGCTTTCTTCTCTTTACAGCTTCCATTGACAAATATTGCTGTTCTTTGTTTAAACTTAACGATCTGTGTCCCCATCACCCCTCAAACATTCAGTAGGTTTATGTACCAACAGAATATGGACAATATTTTTAATAAAAACAGTGGTAATATTTTCCACCTTGGTTTATGTAAAAGAGATCACCATGCCAAAGAGAGGCAGAAATAAGTAACACAGAATGACAGCATCTCCTCTGCTACATATTGCAAGAGCTCCACAATCTGCTGTGTCTGCTTGCAAAATCCTGGAATTATAAGGACATGTCATGCAGAAACTATGTCATGGTTGGATACTGTAATTGCAATTGAAAATTGCTGTTATCAGCCACTAATGTTGTCATGTCTACCTGAGGGGAGGGAATAAAGGAAAACTGTAATAACAAATAAAATGCATGGAAATTGTATCAACACACTGACAGTACAATGCCAAAAATGCTCACCATTCTTTAAAAACTCTTGTGATGGGTGCAAAACCAGCACAACTCTTTTTATTAAGAGTATGACCCCAAAAAATCTATAGAAGCTGAAGTTGTCTTGACATTAATGTTCACATGAACATTTCTTCAAAGAAATGTTTTTACACGGACTCGAAATTCTCATTCGTTTTTAGCCACACAAAGTCGTCAGTATCCACGAGAGCTTTGTTAACGCCCTGCAGGGAGGGGACGTGGTGCTCTGGGCACAGACCCGATCTGAAATAAAAGGCAAGAGTTAACACAGTCCCACCCGGTGCCTGGAGGGAGGAGGGTCCCTCTGCAGGAACTCTGTCCTGCAGCTGCTGACTCAGGAGTCTGGAGAGCTTGGCCAGTGGTGCCCACGGGGAAAACAGGAGCCAAGGTCCTCTGCAGCATTGTCTTGGGACACTGCCCAGGCTGGGACAGCCCTGCCAGGCTCCCTTTAGCTCAGGCTGATGGGAGTGCACAGACACAGGCAGCTGCCCCTGGCATGCTTCCATCGAGACAACAGCTTTACATCCTCCAGGGAATCACTCGCGTGAGACACCCGTGCACGAGCCCACACGTGCACACCAAGTTACTCCCTAATTTAGCCATTCAAAGGAGATTCATTCCTATCATTTCAGATCAGAAAAGAGAATTTAGTTTAAAGGATTCCTGGAGAATTGTTTTAAGCAATTCCAGCCAAGCCGGGGATCGTGTTTTAGGAAATCACCCAACAGGTGGGAGCAGAAGCTCAGAGCAGGGCTGCTGTCAGGAAGGGATGGAGGCAGATGATAAAGGGGAACCACAAGCTTGCCCACAGCACTCATCAGAAGTAGTAGGGCAGTTGATGATAGAGCAGAAGTTTGAGCATGACCCAGCACCCAGGGCTATCCTTTACCAAATAAATTAATCACAAGCCCTGCAATACCCCAGATTATGTAGGAGCACTGCTTCTGCTCATAGTTGAGCAATAAACATGGCAAAGTAAAATGGAGGTACTACTAGTATTTGCACATCAAGATACCCAGCAACCAAAGCCAGAAATGAAAATGTCATTTTCAAGAAAAATCTTGATGCTCTGCCACAGAAATCAGCTGGAGCTTCAGAATACCCTGTGAGGTTTGGGAATGTTAACATAAAGCCAGTGGTTGCCCCCCCGTCTGCTGGGGTTGCACAAAGACCAGTGCAGCTGCCAGTGTGACTTTCTCTCAGCCCAAAGCTTTTGGCAGGGCCTGACACTGGCTGTACTTCACCACTGCCAGAGCTCTGAGCAGGTTCTGCAATATTCCAACAGCAGCACCTCGTCCTGAGCCATGGGCAGCCCAGCACAGCTCCTCCTTTTGGGTACTCCACCTCCTTCCTTCTCCAAAACTAATGGGGCCAGAAGTAAGCCATGCTTCTCCATCCCCATCTTCCTAGTTTTCTTTCCATACTCACTTTTCCATGCTGCAGGTTTTTATCCCTTCATTTTCTTCTCCTTCTCTCTCCTGCTTCCCTCCCTTTCCCCCTCCCCCTGCTTTCTCTCCCTCTGCACTTTGTGAACTGCTGCGGCAGTGCTGAAGTCCAAAGTTCAGTAACTTGCTAAAGCACACAGATAAATATGAACCTTGGAGAATTTACATTTGCTCCAATGTAAACAGATAGCCAAGGGTCCCTTTATCAGCACTGGCTCAGGACAGTCGTGGGGGGTCTGAAGTGGCTCAATTTTGTATTTTGTTTTTTTTTGGGGGGTGTAAAGGCGGGAGGCTGTGCTGTGCCCACTCTCCTGACAGTCGGGCGTGTTACCTCAGGACCATGGTGTAGGGAAGCTGGAAGCAGGATAACCCAAATTCAAACCCAAGAGACCCCAGGCTGAAGACCATGGTCTCGAAGCTGACTCATCTCCAAGTGGAGCTGCTGGAAGCGCTGCTGGAGTCGGGGCTGACCAAGGAGACCTTGATCAAGGCACTGAGCGAAGCGGAACCCTACGGGCTCCAGAGCGAAAGTCAGCGCGCTATCAATGCCCTCCAGACTGAGAAAGGGGAGCCCTGTCCCGACATCCCCAACCTCCCCAACGGAATGGGGGAGTCCAGGGTATCAGAAGATGAAACCTCAGATGACGGAGAGGAATTTACCCCTCCAATAATGAAGGAGCTGGAAAACTTGAGCCCTGAGGAGGCTGCTCACCAGAAGGCTGTGGTGGAAAGACTATTACAGTAAGGACAGATTTACTGCTCCTCTTTGCTGCTTTCTTGCACTCTCCCTCTAAATCTCTTTTCCTTTCCCCTTCTCCTCTTCTCCCCTAGTGTCCCTAGTACTCCCAACTGATCAAGCTGCACAGAGACAATCTTCATCCATGCCAGGACTAGCAGCCCCCAAATACCCCCAAATGTTCTATAAATGCTCAGATTTTCCTTGCATCTCACTTAAAATGCATGAAGGAAGCTATGGAGCCTGATTACATATTTGACATGCTTATAGCATCAGGCTTCAGCATAGTCCAAGGCCTGTATAGCTCTCATCTCTTTGACAATGTTAGGGTTTAGGATTTAAATTTTTAATACAGTTCACAATTTCAGTCACCAGGATGGAAAAATTTAAAAACTGGTCACTCTGAGCTGGTGCTATATTTGTATGAATGATACAGTGAAGTTGTAACATTTCCCTGCTGAAAGGATATTTAAGGATAATTATATTGTTAATTTCACTGGGGTTTGCTATAGATCATTGGCCAAAACCAAGAGACCTTGTCCTTGTTGTTCTTCTGAGTGGGAAGTCTCCTGACTTTGCTGGGGATTTTTCTTGTACAAAGCACACACCAAATACATGCAGAGGTTAAACCTGGACAGAACTCTCTGCTTCTATCATCCACTGTCTGTCACAGTTACAAAGTACATACACAGCAACAGTTACAGGGTTTGCTGCCACACAAATTTGCCTTTGCACACAAGCATTTTTGAGATTAAAAGACAGGGAAAGTTCCCTGAACCAATAAACCTCACAACAGACTCAGAGAAGTATTCACTCAGTTTCCCATTTGGGATTCTTACTAGGATACAATCCCCTTGGGACACCCAAGAGGTTTGTCCAAGCAAGGATCAGGCCCATCCTACCATCCATCACAACAGATTCCTGACTGCTTTAGGGCTATTCTGAAATGACAAGCTGATAGAAGACAGAGGTGCAGCAACATAATTCTCTTAAAATCTTCACTAAAATTTCTGAGGAATTTCTCAGGCTTGCTGATCACTTTCACATGCAAAGGAAACAACTGAAAATATAACAGCAGAAGCAGCATCAAATCCCACCACAAAAGGCCAGAGCTAAGAAAAGAGCATGACAAGAGTTAGCATTCACTGTAAATACTTAAAAGAAAGCTCCCTGGCAGATGGGGAGTTGATGATTCTGCAGAACCCAAGAGAGGAAAATTCACTGGATCAGCTCTTACCTGGGTGGGAAAACATTCCCTGTAATTCTCTCTTCTTCCTGGCCCAGTATGCCTCATTTCTTCTGCACTTTCAGCTCTTCCACATTGTTAAGTTTTCTCTACTTCCTTTACATCTTTCAGATTCTTTTTACCTATTTCCCTTCTCTCCTCACTATTGTTTCTGCTGCTATTCCTTCCATTTTGTTGTCTCCTTGGCTGATTCTCTCTGCCTCCCACTCTTTTTCTTCCCCTCATCCTTGTCTCCTTCTCATCTTCCTGAGTCTGCGTACAGATCTTGGGGCAGTTTGAGCCCAGTGGCACCGGGCGGGCCCTGGCTAGTTACTAATTATCCAATGGCTTTATTATTTCTCTTTTGTCTTATAAATTTATAGATGAAAATACCCTGATAAGGTCTTTGATCATTAACTTTTGATGGTTTATCAAGTATCTGTCCAGAAAGGAAGCCGTGGAAGTTGAGGAAGAGCCCCCTGGCTTTGTCCCTTTTTCTCTAATGAGTGGGTGAAGCAGGACTGAAGTGACATCTGCTGTGACCTAAGAACAGGCACATGGATGGAGGCAATCCTTCCTGTCACCCTCACTTCAGCACCATTTCTGGCTTCTGATCCTCCCTGCCTTTCTAGGATCTTGCTGCCAGTCTTCCCTGTGCTTACCAGCCTCACCACAAGTCTGACCTCTCTTCCAAAGCTGTGACATTAACACTTTCTGACAAACAGGCAGACAGTCTGCTGAGAGTTTCCATTTCACAAATGGAAACTGAGGCACAGACAAATTCTAGGACCTACCTAAACCCCTGAGACAGCACAGAGGAGACTGGGCAAGGACAGGGATCTCCTAAACCTCACACTGGCTCTTAATTACAAAGGCATTACTCTGAAACATCAGAGATCTCTGTCATCAATCTCCCCCACCACAGGATAGAGCAATTCACTTCTGTTGTTGATGACAATATAGACACCAGAAGCCTCAGTTTCATAAAAATATTACAAGTGAAGCTCTATAGTAGATCAAAATTAATCAAGTTAAAATGAAAAGAGTATGAAGCCTGCATTGACATGTTTCACATTTCTCATCAAATCAGCAGTGTGTCTAAAAATCTGTTCAAAGCATCTGAACCAGTATCAGGGGTTGATAATACCTAAGAAGTTCTTATCTACTAATAAACTTTTTTTTTGTTTTAAGATCAAACCTTTCCATTAACAGATGCCTTAAAGTAATATCCTTAAAATAGCACTGTAAGTATTGTAAAGCAGGGCAGAGCAGTCTATGGTAGAAATTACTTCCAGCAATAGACAAAAGAAAGGCAGGCAAGAATCTCCATGCCCAGGGGTTCCCAGAAAATGGTCGATGCTTGCAAAACTATTTCACCATATACACAAGGGTTTCAAATGCAGAAACCAGATGGAGGCAATTTTCCCTTTAGACAGAAGTCTCTTTGGGTATTATTAACAATTCCTGATCTGACCAAATTTTAACAGAGAGATTGACCTGTGGGCAGCTATTGCTGATACAGGAAAGTCTTTGTGGTAACTGCAGCCATGGATATAAAGCCATTGCTTTATAAAGTAGAATCAGAAAAAGTGTCCATTATTAGGCTTTCCAGGAGCTGGAAAGAGAAAAAATTGACAGCACCAAGAGACCAACTATGTCTTCACAAGACCACTGAAGCTGAAACCGGTTTGAAAAACTCTGGTCAAAGCTGAGTAGAACAGAGAAGATACGCCCACAGGACTGGGTGCACCCATGGGTGTTGATTAGATTTTGTCCCTGTAGAGAAAACATGCTAAAAGGAGTTCAGATAAAGGTTTCTCTAGTGGGGAATTTAATTTTGTCCTTTCATATGTCTCACTGATCTCCCATAGACTTCCAGTTTGAATAAAAACATTCTTTCCATATCAATCTACACACAAAACAAATTGCATCTATGATAAGAAATAAATGACTCAGTAGGGAGGTAGAGCTGTGAGGAGAAACTCCCAGATATTCCCAGAATATAAAGCAAGGAGGAGGCTACCATGGGGGAAGGGATCATACTACTGCAGGTAAAGCAAATGAAGAGAGGTATAGTGACAATCCACCTGTAGGGCAAGGGCTGAAATTCCATTAGGAAAGAGAGAAATTGAGATAAGCAACAGATTTCCCCTGGAGGCAGGGATAAAAGCATGCTTTCCAGGAGGAAAAAAAGAAAACAAAGATATACAATGACAAAGGTGCAGTCTTTCCCCCTGCTTAGAACGGCTCTAGTTGGGGAATCTGGAGATGAAGCTGCCACACCCCTTTCATTTCCACATATAAACCAAGATGAGGCAAACCAGGCCAAGTTCAACAGAAAGGAACACTGCCAGGATGGATGGTCTTACCTTCCCTCTGCCCAGCCTGGCTCCAGGCTGTGCACTGAGTTGTGGAGCAGCTCCAGAGGAAAGGGCTGGGGATGGTCCTGAGCACTTCACAGCTCTGAACCTCTGCTTGAGCAGGGTCTGGTCCAAAGCAGCAATTCAGAACCCACCTCAGGGAAATGAAGGCTTCTCCCACCTGAGAATCAGAACAGGAAAGAAGGGGAGAGAGACAGAATGAGGAAGAGGAGAAGAAAGAAAAGAACAAAGGAAAAATAAAAAGTCAGGAAGAGTGAAGGAGGGAGAAGGTCCCCTGAATGTTACATCTCCAGCTCTCTGGAATGGGTTTTCTTTAATGCTAACAACTTGATATTTACTTTCCATTTAAATTTGAGATGTTGCTATAAATTATCAACCAGCCTCTTGTTCCCTTTGAGTTTATAACTAACTACCTGGGTTACTTATTGTTCAGGTAACAAAAGGGAGGTGAAAACGCCCTTAAAAAGTGACCTCAGAACTAAGAAAATGGGAAGCTGACATGGAGAGAGGACCCTGGCCCCTGTGGTGGGGATGAGACATGGAGAAGGGCTATGCTCACATGGCAATAAGCAACTGAGAGCAGGCGAACAAGAATTCAGAAGAAGAAAGTAAAAGCTACCTGTGTGAGACCAGCTAGGAGACAGATTACACCCTGGAGAACAAGACCTTGGGGAGATAGCTGGCATCTGAGGGGAAAGGGAAACTAAAAGGGAGAAGACAGTCTTGGAGATAGGGAAGGAGAGCTTGAGCAAGGCAGACCTTTGTGCAGTTCTGATTCACTGAAACAATTGAGATTTGACTGTAACAACAAGCAGGAGAACTCAGTTTAGAGTGAAATCCTCCTCTCTGACAGTCAATGATATTCTTATAGCCAGTGAAATGGAAGAGGTTTCAACTTCTGATGTCTTAGCCTGTGATGCAGACTCTGCAGGTGGAACTGTGTATTTGAGCAAGGGCTCAGCTGGCCAGACTGTGATCTCTTGGACTGTGGTGTAGCCTTGGGCCTAAAGTACTTGCTGCTTTGGTTTTGCAGACTGGCTTTGACAATGTACAGAGTAGCCAGGATTTCATACAGCTGTCCTAGGAAATCACACTGTACTAAGATTCCCTGCCCTATTTGGCATCACAAAGCTCCCGGCTGTGTGAAAAGAAGACAAAACCCACAAGTCTTTAACCACTGTGAGAAGAGACTCACAGAACTTATTGGTTTATTCCTGCCACAAAATGAGGATCTCAACAGGGGAGACTGACTCGACTGGGGTGGAGAAAGGAACTAACACATAACAGAGGCTTCCATCAGTGGCAACACAGTCTTTCCTCGTCCTGTGTGAGCCAGAACTCAAACTGAAGAGGCCAGCTTCCCAGTCAGAGGCTTTTCTCCTCTATACAGGGACTTGGACAATGAACACAGGGTGCAGGTGCTGGCCAGACTATCACAAGTACAAAGGCAGAAGACTGGTTTAGGCAGGAGGAGGGAATAAAAAAGGAAAGAAAGAAACAAACAAACAAAAACAACCATAAGGAAAGAAAAGCTTTCTTTCAGCTCAATTTGAGGTTTTTGAAAGAAAAAGATAGTTAAAGGAAGATGCTAAAAATCAGAAGCCTGTATGCAATAGCTCCAATGTAAAAGAGAAACAAATGTTCTATTTTAAGCAGGTTTTCAAAAGGCTGTATCTGACACCATTTGTGTCACACTTTAACTGCTGTGGAGCTTGCTCCTTGGACTACACAGCCCCTGGGAGAGGGGCTGCAGGGGAGCAGAGATAAGGGTGTTTGTACTGAGAGAACAGGTGTGGACTTTGTCCTCCTTATCACCGTGCAGCCTCCGGCAACCTCCTGAGTCAACAAAGCCATGAACAGCACAGTTGTTGCCTGTTGCTCAGACATGTGTGCTCTTGTGACAGTTTCTGCACCATCCCAGGCACCGTTTTTTCTCCCTGCTGCTCCTTTGATGCTGGTGTTGAATATGACACCAGTGTCTTCCTACAGCACTGCAAGCCATTTCCTCCAGACATTTCACACAGAGGCACAGAAGGATGCTCTTGTTCAACGTGAGCCAGGAGCTATTCTGCAGAGGTGCTCTGGCACTGCTTGGGTTTAGACTGATGGGTTTCACATCTATATTTCTACTGTGACTTTCAGCTGGGATGAAATCAATACACAAATTCACAGTCATGTTTTCTCTATTTTCCTCGAGAACCTTAATGGATATTCTAACTGGATATCATAAAACCCAGAGAATCACATCAATTATAAAATCCCAAAATGTTCCTGAAATTTTGTGAGCAGGTCTCCAATAGTTCTATTCCCTCAGCTGTTACCCAAAGGAGGGCAGCAATAGGAGGAATTAGTGGTTTGCCTGTAGTCCTATATTGCATTTAGAAGCTCTGAGTAGACCTAGGTGTGAACCAATGTGTTTGAGTAACACACAGCAGATGTGTAAGAACATAATTCTGGATGATTTGTCATATATATGCATACAGAGCTGTCATGTCACAGCATAATGACAGCCTGTTTCCATTGGCTGAATCATTGCAAGGCAACCCAACCTGGACCAGAATCAGGGCGAGTCAAGTTCAGTCTAGTATCACAATCAATCTGTCTGGGAAATCTCAGTACATCTGCCCCATCTGCTTTAATGAGAGTGGGGTAGAGAAGAAAAGTAATGTAGGGAAAGGGAAGAGACAGGGTGCCTCTGTGTATTGGGAAATTCCTCTGGTAAGCCAAGTCTCCTCCCAAGGGCACACCTAAGTGTGTACAGACAGCACTTCAAAGGAAGCCAGTGCTACATCTTTTGCACTTCATCTCCAATGTCATGCAGTTTTACCCTGCATACAGAGTCAAAACTGAGCAAGGTAGCACACTGAGGAACAGCTTTCCCCCCTGCAGGCAATGAGCACTCTGGCCTCACCAAACGTGATGGTGATGAATGACAAGTACCTCTCAGGAGCTATGCTGCACTTCCATGAAACCCAGGTCTGCTGAGAGCAGGTGTTTGATCTCTCTCCCCTGAGAAATGTTTTCTGTTCCTTCCAGAGAGGATCCCTGGCGAGTAGCAAAGATGGTCAAGTCTTACCTCCAGCAGCACAACATCCCTCAGCGTGAGGTGGTGGACACCACTGGTCTGAACCAATCCCACCTCTCACAACACCTCAACAAGGGCACTCCCATGAAGACCCAAAAACGGGCAGCCCTGTACACCTGGTATGTCCGGAAGCAGCGAGAGGTGGCCCAGCGTAAGTATGGCAACTTCTGCTCTCCTGTCTCAGTGTCACAAAGGCTTCTGCTCTCCCTTGCTTGTCCCTACTCCTTATTGTTCTCAAGGAAAAAATTCCCTTGCCCCTTTGTGCTTGCAGAATTCACACATGCTGGCCAGGGTATCCTGACAGACGAGCCCATGGGAGATGACCTGCCCACCAAGAAGGGAAGAAGAAACCGCTTTAAGTGGGGTCCTGCCTCACAACAGATCCTGTTCCAAGCCTATGAGAGGCAGAAAAACCCCAGCAAAGAAGAGAGGGAGGCACTGGTGGAAGAATGCAACAGGTAAGGGTGGGTGAGTGTCTTTGAGGAAGAGAGGCACAGCAGGGTCCCTCTGCATTCTTGGTGCTTGCTGGTGCCACTGGGAGGCAGGGCAAAGGTACAGCACTGAGTGGCACCACTGACACCAGCCACACTTGAATTAAATGACACAACTGATCATTCCTTGTCCACAGAGTACAAGAAACGCCTCAGGTCTTGCAGGATCCTTCCACACTGTACCAGACCACAGCCACTTTGGGGCTGTGTACTTACTTTGTGTCTCTGAATAAGCTCAGCTCAGCAAGGCTCTCCTTTTCCCAACAGGGCAGAGTGTATTCAGAGAGGTGTTTCCCCATCTCAGGCCCAGGGACTGGGCTCAAACCTGGTGACAGAGGTCAGAGTTTACAACTGGTTTGCCAATCGCAGGAAGGAGGAGGCTTTCCGGCACAAGCTGGCCATGGACACCTTCAGCGGACCACAGCCCACCTCTGCCCCTCCTCTGACTCCACACAGCTCCTCCTCCCTCCAGCCACCTCCTGCTCTCTCACCCAGCAAAGTTCACGGTAAGGAACAATCAGAGGGAGATCTGGAAGAGAGCTGAACCTCCTCAAACTCAGTCACCCAAACTGTCTCCCAAGTCCAGCCCTTCAGGAAATGAATCTACAGATAGAAAAAGCAGATTTGCTACAGGGGAAGAGCAAAGGTGACAAAGAAACCATGTTTCTGGGTGAGGAGAGTGTCTACAAAGTCAAGGGAGATAAAATTCAGTAACAAAACCCACAGCCAAAGCTTCTCACTTACTGTGAGGCCTCCCAGCTAGCCGACATCAACCCCAAATTTCCTGTTCCAGGAGTTATCACTGCCTATCAGCAGTCAGTTCCATGCCCTTTCAGACACGTGTGCCCCTTACTCCTTTCAAGGCCAGCCCCATCAGACTCTGTGACAGACTCTGAGCTTTTAGGCATGAGGAAAAGTCATTCTCCATCCAGAAAGAGCACAGCTTTTTTCAGCTTCATGGGCCAGAGCTGTGGGTTGCTCTTACTCTGAGAAGAGATGATCTCACCGAGACTCCTCTCTACAGCCACTCCAGAGGGGTGGTTTCCTGCTCCCTGCAGCACTCAGCCAGTTAGTGTTTGAGGAAGCAGTTACACCAAATTACAGGGGAAAGTCAGGACAGGGTGTGAGTGCCTGTTCTTCTGGTTCCCCTACTGACCATTAAGCACCTGCCCAAATATCTGGTGGCAAGTGCCTGCAGAGGAAACTGAATATAGTGCCTGCCTAAGTTTCTCACTTGTGACAACCAGTTTCTCTCCTGTTGTGATGCAGGAGTGAGGTACAACCAGCAGCCAGCCAGTGAGGCAGAGTCCTCCAGCAGCAACCACCATGGGAACAGCTCCATGGTGACCACCCAAACCATCCTGCACCAGGTCTCTCCCCCTGGGCTGGAGCCCAGCCAGAACCTGCTGAGCACAGACACTAAGCTGGTAAGTGATGGATACTCCTGTTCTGCTGACTGGGAGATGTCAGGCCATATGAACTATTCATGGGTATTTTTTTCTAGAATGTTCTTAAACCCACCTTCTTATGTTACATAGTCATATGTAACATATTGTTACATAACCTGTTATGCAACAATATGTTATATTAGAGGCACTCTGCACTGACCATGTAAGAGCAATAGGCCTGAGATATATGTGCCCTCTAGACTGTGGGGAGGGCAGGTATTAGAGCATGAACACAATAAGTCATTCCCTCATGAATAATTGAAACAGTCTGTTCTGGAAACACAGCACTCAAGGTATGACAAGATTTCCTTCTTCCCAGGAAACCCTATTCTCTCCTCCTTCCCACAGAGAGATTCTCATCTCTAACTCTTATTTGGACTCTACCCACCCCGAGAGTAGATCAGCCCAGTGGGATTACCAGAACACAGACCCATACTTACAGCTAGTTTATCTGTAAAAATTAAGCCTAACAGCCTGGATGCAGACACATACTGAATAACTAGATTGCCTCCTCAAAGCCAATTTCCTTCTGAGATCTGACCAGACTTTTTCCCACATCATTAACAAAGAAGCATCAGAACTACATGACTGATCATTCTCAGTCCGCAATTCCCTTGTTTTCAGAGAAACAGTCAGCAGAAGTTTGCATTAGCACAGGCTGGCTGGAGGCAAAGTTAAGGTTGCTAAAAATGAGTATGATTTAAATCTCATCAGTCACTCACTCTGCTGGCTTTCTGGTCTCTTGCTGAAGAAAATAAGTCTTTCACGAGGTCCTGAAAATCTTCTACGTCTGTGTTCTAAAAATGATATCAAGGTGGTTTGTCCCACTGTTTAACCTCTTTGTGCTTATTCTTACTAAAGATTCCTTACAGCTTTTTGTCTGAGGGGAGAGAAAAGAAGTATAAGGCATGTAACTTTCTCTATCAGCTAAATTACTAGAATGCTTTTTTGCTCTTCCACAATACTATGACTATAGGTCCCTAAAGGAAACAGGAACTCCTGGATTCCATGCTGAACTCTGCTTCTAGAATTACCATGTGAAGTCACCTGAGCCTCTTAAATTCTCTGAGCTTCTCCTTCTGTCCTCAGCTATGAAACAGAAGATGATCTTTCCCTATAGAGAATGCACTGGGCTTAATCTCATTCTTACGATTTCTTAAATGTGAAAGAACTAAACCAGCAGGGATTTACTCTTAGTGTGTCAAGAGCTGACCTGTGCTAGTTAATTGATGAGCACACAGGAACTGCAGACAAGGATACATGAAGGCCTTCCAGTCAGCAAGGAGGAAGATCAGGAGCAAAGTGTTTGTCACAGCTTTGGGACCCGCCTGCTGCAGGTGGCACATTCGGGGTTCTCCTTTCCCACAGGTATCAGCTCCTGGAGGAACTCTCCCTCCTGTCAGCACCCTGACTGCCCTGCACAGCCTCGAGCAAAGCCCACACACGCTGAGCCAGCAGACCCAGAACCTGATCATGGCATCCCTGCCGGGGGTGATGGCGATCGGGGCGGGCGAGACCCCGTCCCTGGCTCCCGCCTTCACCAACACGGGCGCCTCCACCCTGGTGATCGGTGAGTGGAGCCCGCAGGACCCTGCTTCCTGCAGCAACAGCTGCCTCTCCTGGTTACAATTACCTGCCCCATTTCCAAAGCCTTATCACTAAGCTGGCAGTGACACCAACCTGAGGAAATTGTCCCCAGAGATCAGCAGCACTGTTGGCAAGTACCAGTGGATTAAGGACAGACGTTCCTCGTTCATGGTAGAATTACATTACACACAAAACCCACGTTTTAAGAGTAAGGGGCTTTTACAATCTATTCCAATGCCAATGTTTTGGTTTGCTGCTCTTCATCTTTCCAAATATAAATATAATACTTCCTTAAAATGGTGACAATTAAAGCACGTTCATTGTGCTTGAAAGACAAAACACCGTGTTCCACTTCCTGCAAAGAGCAGCATATGCCTTTGGAATTCTCAGCAGTAATTACTACTTTTTTTTATATTTTTCACTTTGACAGCTTGTCTGGACTTTTACGAGATTTCTTTTCATTCCAAGACTAGTCTACTGCCAAAGTGCATCTCATTAGAGGAAAGGAAAATAAAGTGCACACTCTTTTCTTACACTTTCTTCCCAGGAAGAAAGAGGCCTTGTTTTGTTCCATGGTGACAGCTGTGAACTAATTTCCATTTCTTCCCAAGATTATTATATGGATTTGAATTCTGTGTAAACAAACAAACAAACAACAACAAAAAAAAAAAAAATAAAAAAAAAAAAAAAAAAACCCCAAAACAAACAAAAACCCAAAAAAACAAAACAAAACAAAAAAAACCCACCAAACTGGAGTGCTGGAAAGACCTGCTGATTTACAGGGTCTGGACAGTTGTGGGAAATGGGCAGTAATGTGTGAAACTTCTACCTCTCTCACTGATTCAAACTTCTTAATTTGGCAGCCCTAGTAAAAAGAGTTGAAACTCCATTCCACGTGGCTTGACAGCTACAGTCTAGTTGTCTGTGTTGCCAACAGTTTCATAAAATAAGAAGAGTAAATTAACTGGGCACTGAGGTGATGCTCTGAATTTATTTTTGAGCAAGGCTTCCCTGGCGATCACTAAACTGGAAAAGAAGCTATATTGGTACACAAGAATGTAGACAGGAACAAACACTGGAAACCAGAGGTGGGTTTATGCACTTTTTGGACATTTCCACTTTGCTCTCACAGGCATGAAATCTATCCATAGACAGCCAAGGGAACCAAGGGAACACCTGAAAAGCAGGATCTAAAACCACCCTGCAGTGACAGGCTGCCCCAATGGCTGTTTCACATGCCCCTCTTGCAGAGCAGCCACACTCCTCCTGCAGTGTGGACACCACTGGCAGCAGTCCTTGTTTTCCAGGCTTGGCCTCAACCCAGCCCCAGAGTGTTCCTGTAATAAACAGCATGGGGAGCAGCCTCACTACCCTGCAGCCTGTTCAGTTCTCCCAGCAACTGCACCCATCCTACCAGCAGCCCCTCATGCAGCAGGTCCAGAGCCACATCAACCAGAGCCCCTTCATGGCTACCATGGCTCAGATCCAGAACCCTCACGGTAAGAACATGAACTCATTTGCTTAAGTAAACAAAAATAAAGACACTGTTCCTGGAGTGCATTTGCTGGGTCCTTGGGCTTACAGCATTCTGTTTTCCTCCTCTGTTATTGTTGCTCTAATTATGAAATTCTTTTCTATTGCATTTATCTCCCTGTCCCTCCAACTCCCAGCATTTTGGAGACAGACAGCAGGTCCCATTGCATGAAGAGAACAACTCAGCCAAAGCTCCAGCATCCACATTATGTTGTTTTCTTTCATGTACAGCTCTCTATGGCCCCAAATCTGAAGTGACTCAATACACACACGCAGGCCTCTTACCACAAACCATGGTGATAACAGACACAGCCAATCTCAGTGCCCTGACCAACCTGACACCAACTAAACAGGTAACAGCCTTTCTTTAGCCTTTCTTCCCCCTCCTGAGAGCTGCACGCATCTGCAGGCAGCTCCTTGCATGTCAGAGAGCTTTTGGGTGTGTCTATGCTATCCCAGCAGAAGCATCTTTCTCATCTCCTGCCCTGCTGGTACCGGAGGCACTAGAGCAAGTTCTTCACTGCATCATCCAGGAGGACTTCACCTCCCCAGAAACTGCACCTGCTCAGTGCTTCTCTCACAGCTTTTAGAAGGGATGTAGAAGCCAGGCACTATTAACTCTCTTTTCTCCAGGCATTCACACCTGACTCAGAGACTCACACCGAGTCTGGGATGCACACACCAGTGTCACAGGCACCAACAATCCATCTACAGAACCAAGACACAACAATCCAGCACCTTCAGCCAGGCCCACGCCTCACCTCGAGCCCTGCTGGTAAGAGCAGCAGCCACTATTGTAGCTCTTAGGCCATGTATTGCCTAGCTTTTCTAGCCAACCCTGTAAAATCCAGTTAGAAAATGGTAATTGGGGTTCTCAATTCCCTAAATTGGCTCTGCCAGTGTCCTGAGGGGTTTGAAAAGTCAATACAAGGAAAAGATTCAGAGCAGAGTCCATGTAAGGCCACACTGTGGAAATTGGTCCCCTTCAGAAAGGCAAATACCTTGAAAAATATCAACAAAAATCAGTGTCAATGAGTACCCAGTCCTGTGGGCAGCTTTCAGGGCTGAGAAGCCCAAGACTCCCTCATGAAGACTCCAATTGGGTCTTCCCAGTTCTAAGAGGAGAACTAGGACATCAGCTAGAATTCTTAGAACTGAGCTCTCTGGAGATTGCTGCCCTCAATGTTTTCAGGCTGGCTGTGGACCCAATCCAGGTATTTAGCAACACACAAAACACACAGACAGAAGCAGTTATGGCCCCAAGCCAGGAGGGCACAGCCATGCTGGAAATTGGGGTGTACATGCAATAAAGGGACTGATGAGAATCTGCAACTGACTTCTGCCTGTACCTTTGGCAGTGTCCTCCAGCAGCCTGGTGCTGTACCAAAGCTCTGACTCCACCAACAGCCACAGCCAGCTGCTGCCATCCACTCACAACGTCATTGAGACCTTCATCTCCACACAGATGGCATCTTCCACCCAGTAACCACCACAAGCAGCTCCTGAGTGACTGCCACAACCAACCTGCCAGGTGCAACTCCAGCCGTGTTTGCCACCACAGCCTCACACAAACCCCTGCTCAGCTGCCTCCAGGAGAGAAAACGTCTCAGGCTCAAGACAGACAACATGGAAAGATGATGCTGGCACTGCTGAAATCCACTGCCACCCACCTCTACCCCCCAGAAAAAAACTCCCAGCAAACCTAAACCCCAGCAGCCAGCTCAGAATGGCCAGACATCCTTTTGTGGCTGCCCAAGAAGGAATCCCAACAGTGCCAGGACGTGGATGTGACTTTAATTCGCTCAGCTTTCATCAGGCTGGGTCTGTATGAACCTGCCAGTACCAGACTAAATCGTGTGGGAAAGAGCAAGGCTGAGCTGCCAAAGAAGGGACACCACCTTTAAACACTCTCCTCCTTTGCAAGGAAGCACCAACAGGAACTACAATAATTGACAGCACCTTGGAAGTTCCTGACTTTGCAAAGAGAATAACCAAGAAACAAATTTGGGAATGGCTTGGCACAAACCTGTCAGTATGGGATCACTGACAAGCTATAAATCCTTAATTAACCACCAAAATACCAAACATTCTCAGTTAAAAATGACCTGCTCTAAAATCATGCTATCCTAGTGGAAATGGCTTGGTTGTTTTTGATATAGCTCTGCTTTGTTTTAAATGCAGAAATTAAAGTTTAACAGCTGCAAGAAGATTCCAGTTCTCTGCATTAACCCTGTGGATTCTCATCTGACTTACTGAATGATTTGCAGGAGGGCATTCCCCACTGGTCCCCTACACTGCCCAGCACCTGGGAGGTTCCCATGCTCCACACAGAGGAGAGTTTCCCACAGTTTTCTCTATAAACACTCAGCCTAGATTCATTTTACAGAACATGGCTCATTCTCACCTTCCATGTAGGCTTGATTTGTAGTTCTTTGTATGCAAATAACTGCCCAGGGGTCTAAGAGTCTGGCTTGCACTAAGTGAAGAGTTTTAGTCCCAAGGATCTACTTAAGTAATTCCTCTTCTAATTATTCCTCTCTATTTACTCTCAACATCCACATCACTGATACATCACTAGCTAGACATGAAAACAGCCCCAACTAAGAGGTTTTTGTCTGTGACAAACTGAGCTACTCTTTTAACTGTGAAATGGATGAAAAACCTTGAGACTGGAAGGGAGAACTGAAAAAGCCCAACAGTGAACTCTTCAGTTATCATATCTGGGAATATCAAAATTGCAGAAGTCTGTCAAAAGTTTCATAAGAGTTTCCTCTAGATACCATCAACAATTTCAGTAATGAGATTCTGTGAGGAATTTTATCCTAGAATTGTTTCCTAATTTCCCATGTACACCAGTTGCAAATATATCTAATTTCCAGTTAGCATAAAAATAAACCCAAAACAAAGCAAAAGGAAATGTTTAGGCCATCATGCATTTGAAAGCCCAGGTTTAAAATTCAGTACACTGAAGTTTTAACTGCACATAAGGCAAGTAACTTCTGCTGGCACATTCTGTTAGATTATAAGCCAATTTTCTACTCAGCTTTTCTATTTCTGGATGGCAGCTGTGTTTTTTTGACTAAAAACCAGCAAGAATCTTACAACAATTTCCCATGCTCAAAGAGCTACACTTCACTCTTTTGGTTTCTCTAATCTGGCTTTCTGAACTTCTGAATTGGGCCATTAAATTGGATCTCCTGAAACCCAGGAATCTTAAAAACATAAGTATCTATCAGTAACACTTCATCTCCTGAAAGACTGGGAAGTGAAGAATAAACAGACAATGAGTGAAAACTACCAAACCTCACAGTATTTCAGGGAGACAAAAGTCATTAACCAGCCCAAACAAGGACTTAAAGGTGGTTTTTAAATTATGTTTAAGTCCTTCCTGTAGCAATTTCATAGCATTGATCATCCAGCAACTAAAAAGCCATCCTGAGCCACCTCTAGCTCTGCGGGGGACAAGCAAGAAAGCCACTGTTGTACAAAACCTTCCAAATTAAGTAGGTCCAAGAGTGTAGTAAAATTTAATAACAACAGATGCCATAAAAAACCCTGTACATAAAAAAAATTTCAACGGAGACAAGTGGAACAGTAGGATGCATTTACACCAACCCTGAAATCAGCTCACCACACACAGTTTATGTGCAGGGGCCCTGGAGAGGTGCAGATTGCAGAGGGATTAGTAACACAGCAGGTTTCAAAAACAGATTGTTATGATGCTTGCAGGAAAAAAATAAGGGGCCCTGATTTCTGACAGGACACTTTTGATAAATGTGTCTCCCACGGGCTGGAGCTATTCTTAGTAGTCTACAAGAGAAAAAGCAGTTGATCACCTGTTGCCATGTAAACCAAATTCAATTCATCATACACTTTCTCCAGAAGGGTTTCAGATGTGAAGGAACAGACCAGGAGGAATGCAGCTATGATCACATCCCTCTGTCATGAAAGTCTGGCACAGTATTTAATCCTTTTAGATTGGGCCTGCATAAGCAGCAGCACAAACAACTGCTGTGTGAGGAGAACAATGTTCCCTTCCTCGGGGACGCCAGGAGCACAGGAAGTCACTTAATTAGTCTCTCAGGCCACTGAGCTTTTAGAACAGACACTATGCCAATTAATTTTCCCTCATCTGCAGCAACTCTTATTGTTAGGCTTTCTTTCGGTTTCCTTCACCCATCACAACCACCTGCTGTTTGCAGAGCAAAATCATCATTCTTTTTTCTTCTTTTTCTTCTTCACAGCTCCTGGCAGCACAGAGTTCTCTCTGTGATTGCTGTTCTGTCTCTCCTGCTGGCCATTTGCAGACACCAACCGAGGCAAATCTTTGCAGATCTGGTCACACTCTGCTGCGTCTATTATTTTCTCTTGAATATTATTCTCTCTCCTAATTTTCTTCTTCTTCTTTTTTTTCTGGTTGGGCTCTACATAACCCTGACTCTGATCCTGGCTGGACAATGCAGGGAAAGCACTTTGCTTCAGAATATCTGCAGCTGACACGGCAGCCTCCTGGCACCTCTGCCACTCTTCGTCACTGTCCGTGTCACTGGAAAGGTAACAAGAGGGAAGGAAGTTGTGGTGCACTTCTGCTTTGAATTCACCCAAAACCTGGACAGCAGAGTAATCTGAGATGAGAAGACACTGTAAACATCCAATGGCTCTGGGGCTCCCACACCCACAGTTTGCATTTAACCAGTCTGAAGGCCAATGTGTTCTTTACACACACTAGGAGGGGAAAGAAAATCTCCCACAAACACTTATAGTTCCACAGCACTAAAAAAGAAACACAATTCTGGTCTAGTCAAATATAAAAGTCATAAATACACATCTCAAGCTCTTTAGCTTCCTATTCCCTTGTGGGAGTCCCAGCTGCCTGTGAAATGTGGCATGCAACAGTAGCCAAGGAGAAAGCAGCTGGCAGCACCTCACCTGGAGCTAACTGGCCTCCTCCT
The DNA here is from genome assembly GCF_017590055.1 of Onychostruthus taczanowskii. Classification (NCBI taxonomy): domain Eukaryota; kingdom Metazoa; phylum Chordata; class Aves; order Passeriformes; family Passeridae; genus Onychostruthus; species Onychostruthus taczanowskii. Next base: position 1,922,800 of record NW_024504122.1, read on the forward strand.
CCCTGCTGCAGGGCAAGGCTCTGGTTTCCCTCGGTCTCCGGGGACAGAGGAAGAGAAGAGGCGAAAACCTGAAGTATGGAAAGGGGGTTTTAGGCAGAATATAAAACAGAGGTGGAAGCAATCTACTGCTGTTTCCCTGGAAGGCTCAGTGCTGTTTCTGTATTTCCACAGTGCTAGACAGCAATTGTTTGGGACTGTGTGGGAGGACTTGGGGCACAGGGGTCAGAGCTGCAGAGTGACAGCCTTCACAGACACCACCAGAAATCCTTTCAGTGCAAATGTTTATTAGCCAGTTGGAAGTACAGCTGGTGATGGACAGGATCCATCCCACCTGCCAGCAGTTAACAGGCACAAAACAGCCACGATGGCTGAGACTGGAACTCACCATCATCTTCAGAGTCAGACTGTGCCAACGAAGTCTGTGATGGTCCTGATGAGTCCTTCAAGACAGTGATGAAACTAAAAGAAAACCCCAGTCAGATCTCAGACAGGTTTGTGCAAACTGAGCTGCAGTTGGATATTTCTGGGAACCAAGACTAGAGGGAGATGTTGCACAGATCCTTTTCAGTAAGTGAGGTTGCCTCAGCTCCCTGTTCCCAGAGCAGACCAGGCTTCTCTCCTCAGCAATGCAAGCCACAAGAACAGTTTAAAAACAGCATTTCTACGGGCAGCTCTGAACAGCAGGAATTCCAGTTCTCCAGGGCCGTGCTTCACAACAGATAGAGTGGCAGCCCAGTACCAGGCATCCTGCCAGCACAGCCCTGAATCAGGTACTGGTGCAGCTTGTAAGAACAAATCAAAGATTCTCCTGCCAGCCTTTACATGATGGAAGTCTCTTTTCTCCCCACAAGATGTTCACCACAGAGGCAAATGAAGACAACCAGTGCTGCACAGAGAGTTTTGACCAGATGGGCACAGCACATCAGAAAAATTAGGTCACAGAATACTGGAAGCTTGTACTTAATACAGGCATGAAGGAGACAAGATGTTGAATTTCCTGGGTTTAGCACACAAACACATCAGAATAACTGAGCCACAGAACACAGGTTTCAAGCCTTGCATACCTGTCTAGCATGGTTCCCAGTTTCTTTGCAACGTGTGCTCTGAACTCTGGAGTTGTCTGGAGCTCATTGTCACCCTCCTGGCGGCCGATTGCCTCACGCCCGTTTGAAATAAGAACAAGGATTATCTCTTTCGAGGCCAATAACATCTGGCCCTCTCACCCAAACCCTTAAAAACATACTATTCTGTTCAGATTTAAGCATCATTTCAGATTAGGTTGGACTAATTCCCCAAACAGAAACTTCCCCTTTCAGTATGAAGTATCACAAGGTACAAAGTAGAAACAGCACAAATACTACACATTATTTTTTTTTTTCAGGGAAACATTAAGTCTGAAACCAGAAGCAAAAATACCTCAGGCTTGGCTGATCTTTAAGCTGCAACCGATCCTTTTTAAAGTCCCCTGAAAAGAATGGAGCAAAGGTACATTTAGAGACCTGCGGCCAGGACCTCTTTAACTCCCATCAGGTGCATGTTAGAGCATAAGGAATAAATAACGCCTGCAAGACAGCCCTGGGACTCCTGCGGGGGAGAACAGTTATGAGGGGAACGGGGAACTTCCCTCAGGCCATGGCTGCAGGGAGGGGGCTCTGGGCCCGGCTGGAGGCCGGACATGGCCTCGGGAGGGCCGGGCAGAGCCCCCTTCACTTCTGACACCGGCACCGCGGCAGAGCGGAATCCCCGCGGCCAGGAGGAGCTGCGGAGGGGCCGGGCCGAAGCGGCGGGGCGGGGAAGAGAGAGGAGGGCGCGCCGCAGCGGGGGAGCAGAGCCCAGCCTGTTCGCCGCCTCTCACCGCTGCGCGGCTCCGCCCGCGCCGCCGCCAGCGCGGTGCAGTCCCAGGCAGCCTCCCGGAACCGCGCGGCCGCTTCCCCGCCGCTGTCCGAGTCCGAGCCGGTGTCGCTGTCCGGGCCCGAGCCGCCCCTGGGCGCCGCCATCTTGCAAGCGCGGGACACGCTGGGCGCTGTGGTCCGGCCGCGGCGCATGCCGGGAGCTGTAGTCTGGCCGCGGTGCATGCCGGGCACCGTAGTCCGTCACGGCTCCCATACCCGAATTTCATAAACTCATCCTTGTTTTAATAACTTCTGGAGGACACGGTTCAAGTCTTTGGGGCCCTGGTAGCTTTCTAATCAGTTACTACACCGACATGAAAATTTTTGGTGGAATGTGGAAGCTGCGCCCAACTCTGCCCCTTTGCTGACAGGCTGAAAACACGAGAGCTGCTTTGCTGGAGGTTTTCACCGCTCTGCAGGTAGGACTGCTTTGTGTGTTCCGCATGCCACCAGCACTGTCACATTACGTGCTACATTTTCCTCTCAACTTGACGTTTTGTGGTGTGATACAACAACATGTTTGGTGATTCCAAACATGGAATCAATGGATATCCATATCCAATGGATAACCATTTTGCCATGGGTTTTGCCAAGCCTGTGTGCTGCTGAAAGAAGCAGGAAGACTCTGTATAAATGTTTTTATCCTGCCGGACGCTTCCTGGCTTGCACCTTCCAACCTTCTCGCTAGAGCTGTGCAGTCTCAGGCTGCAGACAATATCCTTGGGCTCTTTCTTGGCACTAGCTTCCCTTTGTTTTTTCACTATTTCCTCAGGAAACTCACCTTCTGTAGTGCAAGACCTTGGTTTAGGATTCACCCATTCTCCACTGCGTAAAAGAACAAGTAATTTTGGTCTGTCTTGTACCTTGGAGTGCTCAGGACTGGGGTGCCCTCAGAGCTGGGACAAACCCTCCAGAAATGCCTTCTCAGGCAGGTCACCTCCTCTCCCTCGCTTTCATCCCTCTGTTTCTTTGGTTTCTCACAACTGTATAAATACCTCTATCAAGCTCTAAATACCTTTATCGAGCTTTAAATGCCTTTATCAAGCTCTCTCTTTCCATCCTGGAGTTTCTCAGCTCAGATTCTCTCCATCCTGAACCTGTTTCTCAGCTCAGATCCTTAGCACTCTACACTCGTAAGTCAACAATTTGTTTCCCAAACTTCCTTCCTTCCCTTTCCGTCCTTCCTTCCTTTTCCGTCCTTCCTTTTCTTTCCTCCCTTCCTGCTCGGGCCGATCATTCGGTACGAACTCCTTGCAGTCCCCGGCAGCCGCCGTTTGGACGCGGCCCGCACCCTCCGCGGGCAGCAGAGCCGCCCACGCCCGCAGAACCGGGGGTCGCGGCGGGGCCCGAGCAGCCCGGGCCGTTCGCCCCGGAGGATCCCGAGGTAACGAGCGCCCGTGGGGCCGGCTGAGGAGGGGCCGCGGCGGGCGGGTGTCGCTGCCCGCGGCCCCCCGGCCG